>NC_086099.1:115317980-115415480 GCF_963921235.1 Mobula hypostoma | reverse complement strand
GTGTGTGTGTCTGATCACCCATGTGTGTGTGTGTGTGTCTGATCACCCGTGTTTGTGTGTGTGTGTGTGTGTGGCTGATCACCCATGTGTGTGTGTGTGTGTCTGATCACCCGTGTGTGTGTGTGTCTGATCACCCATGTGTGTGTGTGTGTGTTTGTCTGATCACCCATGTGTGTGTGTGTCTGTGTGTGTGTGTGTCTGTGTGTGTGTGTGTGTGTCTGATCACCCATGTGTGTGTGTGTGTGTGTGTGTGTGTGTGTGTCTGATCACCCATGTGTGTGTGTGTGCGTGTGTCTGATCACCCATGTGTGTGTGTGTGTGTGTGTGTGTGTGTGTCTGATCACTCATGAGTGTGTGTGTGTGTGTATGTGTCTGATCACCCATGTGTGTGTGTGTGTGTGTGTCTGATCACCCATGTGTGTGTGTCTGATCACCCGTGTGTGTGTGTGTGTGTGTGTGTGTGTGTGTGTGCACTCAGTGTTTGAGGTCTGCTTCTGTAGCCTATCCACCAGGGTTTGACATTTTGTTCACTCAGAGATGCTCCTCTGCTAACCATTTTTTTAACACATGGTTATTTGAGTTCCTGTCAGCTTGAACCAGTCTGGCCATTCTCGTCTAACAATTCTCATTTACAAGGCATTTCCACCCTCACAACTGCTGCTCACTGAATTTTTCATTGATTTTTCCATCATTAACTGTAAACTCCTGAGACTGTTGTGTGTGAAAATCTGAGATCTGCAGTTTCTGAGATACTCATTTTGCACCTACAATCATTCCACAGTCAAAGTCACTTCGATGACATTTCTGCTCCATTTTGATGTTTGGTCTGAACAACAACTGAATCTCTTGACCACATCTGCATGCAGTTATGCATTGAGTTGCTGCCAGATGATTGCCTGATCAGATATTTACATTAAACGAGGAAGTGTACAGGTTCAAAGTACATCTATTACACATTACGTACACTGGAAACAACCTGGAGATTCATCTTCTGGCAGAAAGTCACTAAGGAAAGAAACCCAATAAAGTTCACGAAAATACCTGCAATTGAGAAACATCCATTGTGTGGGAAAAAGAACAGATAGTGCAAACAATAAAAATGAAAACAACCAACACACAGAACATGAACAGCAGAGTCCCTGAGAGTCCACAGACACAGAGCCGGTTCAACACAAACCCAGTCCAGGAGTCCGATGGTGACAGGCCGCGGTCACAGAGAGTCCGATGGTGACAGGTCACAGTCACAGAGAGTCAACACTACACCCAGTCACAGAGAGTACAATGGTGACAGGTGACAGTCACAGAGATTCAACACTACACCCAGTCACAGAGAGTCCGATGGTGACAGGTCACAGTCACAGAGAGTCAACACTACACCCAGTCCCGGAGTCCGGCGGTCACAGATCATGGTCACAGAGAGTCAACACTACACCCAGTCACAGAGAGTCCGATGGTGACAGGTCACAGTCACAGAGAGTCAAAACTACACCCATTCACACAGAGTCCGATGGTGACAGGTCACAGTCACAGAGAGACAACACTACACCCAGTCACACAGAGTCCGATGGTGACAGGTCACAGTCACAGAGAGTCTACACTACACCCAGTCCAGGAGTCCAATAGTGACAGGTCACAGTCACAGAGAGTCAACACTACACCCAGTCACAGAGAGTCCGATGGTGACAGGTCATGGTCACAGAGAGTCAACACTACACACAGTCCAGAAGTCCGATGGTGACAGGTCACAGTCACAGAGAGTCAACACTACACCCAGTCACAGAGAGTCTGATTGTGACAGGCCACAGTCACAGAGAGTCAACACTATACACAGCCAGGAGTCCGATGGTAACAGGCCACAGTCACAGACAGTCAACACTACACCCAGTCACAGTCAGTTCGATGGTGACTGGTCAGGGTCACAGAGAGTCAACACTACACCCAGTCACAGAGAGTCCGATGGTGACAGGTCACAGTCACAGAGCGACCGATGGTGACAGGCCGCGGTCACAGAGAGTCCGATAGTTACACGTACCAGTCACAGAGAGTCAACACTTCACCCAGTCCCAGAGAGTCCGATGGTGACAGGTCAGAGTCACAGAGAGACAACTCTACACCCAGTCACACAGAGTCCGATGGTGACAGGTCACAGTCACAGAGAGTCAACACTACACCCCGTCGAGGAGTCCAATGGTGACAGGTAACAGTCACAGAGAGTCAACACTACACACAGTCACAGAGAGTCCGATGGTGACAGAGCACAGTCACAGAGAGTCAACACTATACCCAGTCACAGAGTGTCCGATGGTGACAGGTCACAGTCACAGAGAGTCAACATTACACCCAATCCAGGAGTCCGATGGCGACAGGCCACAGCCACAGAGACTCAAAACTACACCCAGTCCAGGAGTCCGATGGTAACAGACCACAGTCACAGAGAGTCAACACTACACCACGTCACAGAGAGTCCGATGGTGACAGGCCACAGTCACAGAGAGTCCGATGGTGACAGGCCACAGTCACAGAGAGTCAACACTACACCCAGTCCAGGAGTACGATGGTGACAGATCACAGTCACAGAGCCGGTTCAACATTACACCCAGTACAGGAGTCCGATGGTGACAGGCTACAGTCACAGAGAGTCAACACTACACCCAGTCCAGGAGTCCAATGGTGACAGGCAACAGTCACAGACAGTCAACACTACACCCAGTCACAGAGAGTCCGATGGTGACAGGTCACAGTAACAGAGAGTCAATACTAAACCCAGTCACAGAGAGTCCGATGGTGACAGGCCACAGTCACAGAGAGTCAACACTACACCCAGTCACAGAGAGTCCGATGGTGACAGGTCACAGTCACAGAGCCGGTTCATCACTACACCCAGTCCAGTAGTCAGATGCTGACAGGTCAGAGTCACAGAGAGTCCGATGGTGACAGGCGGCAGGCAAAGAAATTCCGATGGTGACAGGTCACAGTCACAGAGAGTCAAAACTAAACCCAGACACAGAGAGTCCGAGGGTGACAGGTCACAGTCACAGAGCCGGTTCAACACTACACCCAGTTCTGGAGACCGATGGTGACAGGTCATTGTCAGAGAGAGTCAACACTACACGCAGTCACAGAGAGTCCGATGGTGAAAGGTCACAGTCACAGAGAGTCAACACTACACCCAGTCACAGAGAGTCCGATGGTGACAGGTCACAGTCACAGAGAGTCAACACCACTCCCAGTCACAGAGAGTCCGATGGTGACAAGTCACAGTCACAGAGAGACAACACTACACCCAGTCACAGAGAGTCCGATGGTGACAGGTCACAGTCACACAGAATCAATACGACACCCAGTCCAGAAGTCCGATGGTGACAGGTCACAGTCACAGAGAGTCAACACTACACCCAGGCACAGAGAGTCCGATGGTGACAGGTCACAGTCACAGAGCGTCCGATGGTGACAGGCCGTGGTCACAGATAGTCCGATAGTGACACGTCACAGTGACAGAGGGTCAACACTACACCGAGTCACAGATAGTCCGATGGTGACAGGTCGCAGTCACAGAGAGTCTACACTACACCCAGTCCCGGAGTCCAATGGTGACAGGTCACAGTCAGAGAGAGTCAACACTACACCCAGTCACAGAGAGTCCGATGGTGACAGAGCACAGTCACAGAGAGTCAACACTGCACCCAGTCACAAAGAGTTCGATGGTGACAGGTCACAGTCACAGAGCCGGTTCAACACTACAGCCAGTCACAGAGAGTCCGATGGTGAAAGGTCACAGTCACAGAGAGTCAACACTACACCCAGTCACAGAGAGTTCGATGGTGACTGGTCAGGGTCACAGAGAGTCAACACTACACCCAGTCACAGAGAGTCCGATGGTGACAGGTCACAGTCACAGAGAGTCAACACTACACCCAGTCACAGAGAGTCCGATGGTGACAGGTCACAGTCACAGAACGTCCGATGGTGACAGGTCACAGTCACAGAGAGTCAACACTACACCCAGTCACAGAGAGTTCGATGGTGACTGGTCAGGGTCACAGAGAGTCAACACTACACCCAGTCACAGAGAGTCCGATGGTGACAGGTCACAGTCACAGAGAGTCAACACTACACCCAGTCACAGAGAGTCCGATGGTGACAGGTCAAAGTCACAGAACGTCCGATGGTAACAGGCCACAGTCACAGACAGTCAACACTACACCCAGTCACAGTCAGTTCGATGGTGACTGGTCAGGGTCACAGAGAGTCAACACTACACCCAGTCACAGAGAGTCCGATGGTGACAGGTCACAGTCACAGAGCGACCGATGGTGACAGGCCGCGGTCACAGAGAGTCCGATAGTTACACGTACCAGTCACAGAGAGTCAACACTTCACCCAGTCCCAGAGAGTCCGATGGTGACAGGTCAGAGTCACAGAGAGACAACTCTACACCCAGTCACACAGAGTCCGATGGTGACAGGTCACAGTCACAGAGAGTCAACACTACACCCCGTCGAGGAGTCCAATGGTGACAGGTAACAGTCACAGAGAGTCAACACTACACACAGTCACAGAGAGTCCGATGGTGACAGAGCACAGTCACAGAGAGTCAACACTATACCCAGTCACAGAGTGTCCGATGGTGACAGGTCACAGTCACAGAGAGTCAACATTACACCCAATCCAGGAGTCCGATGGAGACAGGCCACAGCCACAGAGACTCAAAACTACACCCAGTCCAGGAGTCCGATGGTAACAGACCACAGTCACAGAGAGTCAACACTACACCACGTCACAGAGAGTCCGATGGTGACAGGCCACAGTCACAGAGAGTCCGATGGTGACAGGCCACAGTCACAGAGAGTCAACACTACACCCAGTCCAGGAGTACGATGGTGACAGATCACAGTCACAGAGAGTCAACACTACACCCAGTCCAGGAGTCCAATGGTGACAGGCAACAGTCACAGACAGTCAACACTACACCCAGTCACAGAGAGTCCGATGGTGACAGGTCACAGTAACAGAGAGTCAATACTAAACCCAGTCACAGAGAGTCCGATGGTGACAGGCCACAGTCACAGAGAGTCAACACTACACCCAGTCACAGAGAGTCCGATGGTGACAGGTCACAGTCACAGAGCCGGTTCATCACTACACCCAGTCCAGGAGTCAGATGCTGACAGGTCAGAGTCACAGAGAGTCCGATGGTGACAGGCGGCAGTCAAAGAAATTCCGATGGTGACAGGTCACAGTCACAGAGAGTCAAAACTAAACCCAGTCACAGAGAGTCCGAGGGTGACAGGTCACAGTCACAGAGCCGGTTCAACACTACACCCAGTTCTGGAGACCGATGGTGACAGGTCATTGTCAGAGAGAGTCAACACTACACGCAGTCACAGAGAGTCCGATGGTGAAAGGTCACAGTCACAGAGAGTCAACACTACACCCAGTCACAGAGAGTCCGATGGTGACAGGTCACAGTCACAGAGAGTCAACACCACTCCCAGTCACAGAGCGTCCGATGGTGACAAGTCACAGTCACAGAGAGACAACACTACACCCAGTCACAGAGAGTCCGATGGTGACAGGTCACAGTCACACAGAATCAATACGACACCCAGTCCAGAAGTCCGATGGTGACAGGTCACAGTCACAGAGAGTCAACACTACACCCAGGCACAGAGAGTCCGATGGTGACAGGTCACAGTCACAGAGCGTCCGATGGTGACAGGCCGCGGTCACAGATAGTCCGATAGTGACACGTCACAGTGACAGAGGGTCAACACTACACCGAGTCACAGATAGTCCGATGGTGACAGGTCGCAGTCACAGAGAGTCTACACTACACCCAGTCCCGGAGTCCAATGGTGACAGGTCACAGTCAGAGAGAGTCAACACTACACCCAGTCACAGAGAGTCCGATGGTGACAGAGCACAGTCACAGAGAGTCAACACTGCACCCAGTCACAAAGAGTTCGATGGTGACAGGTCACAGTCACAGAGCCGGTTCAACACTACAGCCAGTCACAGAGAGTCCGATGGTGAAAGGTCACAGTCACAGAGAGTCCACACTACACCCAGTCACAGAGAGTTCGATGGTGACTGGTCAGGGTCACAGAGAGTCAACACTACACCCAGTCACAGAGAGTCCGATGGTGACAGGTCACAGTCACAGAGAGTCAACACTACACCCAGTCACAGAGAGTCCGATGGTGACAGGTCAAAGTCACAGAACGTCCGATGGTGACAGGTCACAGTTACAGAGAGTCAACACTACACCCAGTCACAGAGAGTTCGATGGTGACTGGTCAGGGTCACAGAGAGTCAACACTACACCCAGTCACAGAGAGTCCGATGGTGACAGGTCACAGTCACAGAGAGTCAACACTACACCCAGTCACAGAGAGTCCGATGGTGACAGGTCAAAGTCACAGAACGTCCGATGGTAACAGGCCACAGTCACAGACAGTCAACACTACACCCAGTCACAGTCAGTTCGATGGTGACTGGTCAGGGTCACAGAGAGTCAACACTACACCCAGTCACAGAGAGTCCGATGGTGACAGGTCACAGTCACAGAGCGACCGATGGTGACAGGCCGCGGTCACAGAGAGTCCGATAGTTACACGTACCAGTCACAGAGAGTCAACACTTCACCCAGTCCCAGAGAGTCCGATGGTGACAGGTCAGAGTCACAGAGAGACAACTCTACACCCAGTCACACAGAGTCCGATGGTGACAGGTCACAGTCACAGAGAGTCAACACTACACACAGTCACAGAGAGTCCGATGGTGACAGAGCACAGTCACAGAGAGTCAACACTATACCCAGTCACAGAGTGTCCGATGGTGACAGGTCACAGTCACAGAGAGTCAACATTACACCCAATCCAGGAGTCCGATAGAGACAGGCCACAGCCACAGAGACTCAAAACTACACCCAGTCCAGGAGTCCGATGGTAACAGACCACAGTCACAGAGAGTCAACACTACACCACGTCACAGAGAGTCCGATGGTGACAGGCCACAGTCACAGAGAGTCCGATGGTGACAGGCCACAGTCACAGAGAGTCAACACTACACCCAGTCCAGGAGTACGATGGTGACAGATCACAGTCACAGAGCCGGTTCAACATTACACCCAGTCCAGGAGTCCGATGGTGACAGGCTACAGTCACAGAGAGTCAACACTACACCCAGTCCAGGAGTCCAATGGTGACAGGCAACAGTCACAGACAGTCAACACTACACCCAGTCACAGAGAGTCCAATGGTGACAGGTCACAGTAACAGAGAGTCAATACTAAACCCAGTCACAGAGAGTCCGATGGTGACAGGCCACAGTCACAGAGAGTCAACACTACACCCAGTCACAGAGAGTCCGATGGTGACAGGTCACAGTCACAGAGCCGGTTCATCACTACACCCAGTCCAGGAGTCAGATGCTGACAGGTCAGAGTCACAGAGAGTCCGATGGTGACAGGCGGCAGGCAAAGAAATTCCGATGGTGACAGGTCACAGTCACAGAGAGTCAAAACTAAACCCAGTCACAGAGAGTCCGAGGGTGACAGGTCACAGTCACAGAGCCGGTTCAACACTACACCCAGTTCTGGAGACCGATGGTGACAGGTCATTGTCAGAGAGAGTCAACACTACACGCAGTCACAGAGAGTCCGATGGTGAAAGGTCACAGTCACAGAGAGTCAACACCACTCCCAGTCACAGAGAGTCCGATGGTGACAAGTCACAGACACAGAGAGACAACACTACACCCAGTCACAGAGAGTCCGATGGTGACAGGTCACAGTCACACAGAATCAATACGACACCCAGTCCAGAAGTCCGATGGTGACAGGTCACAGTCACAGAGAGTCAACACTACACCCAGGCACAGAGAGTCCGATGGTGACAGGTCACAGTCACAGAGCGTCCGATGGTGACAGGCCGCGGTCACAGATAGTCCGATAGTGACACGTCACAGTGACAGAGGGTCAACACTACACCGAGTCACAGATAGTCCGATGGTGACAGGTCGCAGTCACAGAGAGTCTACACTACACCCAGTCCCGGAGTCCAATGGTGACAGGTCACAGTCAGAGAGAGTCAACACTACACCCAGTCACAGAGAGTCCGATGGTGACAGAGCACAGTCACAGAGAGTCAACACTGCACCCAGTCACAAAGAGTTCGATGGTGACAGGTCACAGTCACAGAGCCGGTTCAACACTACAGCCAGTCACAGAGAGTCCGATGGTGAAAGGTCACAGTCACAGAGAGTCAACACTACACCCAGTCACAGAGAGTTCGATGGTGACTGGTCAGGGTCACAGAGAGTCAACACTACACCCAGTCACAGAGAGTCCGATGGTGACAGGTCACAGTCACAGAGAGTCAACACTACACCCAGTCACAGAGAGTCCGATGGTGACAGGTCACAATCACAGAGAGTCTACTCTACACCCTGTCCTGGAGTTCAATGGTGACAGGTCAGAGTCACAGAGAGACAACACGATACCCAGTCACACAGAGTCCGATGGTGACAGGTCACAGTCACAGAGAGTCTACACTACACCCAGTCCAGGAGTCCGATGGTGACAGGTCACAGTCACAGAGAGTCAACACTATACCCAGTCACAGAGAGTTCGATGGTGACAGGTCATGGTCACAGAGAGTTAACACTACACCCAGACACAGAGAGTCAGATGGTGACAGGTCACAGTCACAGAGCCAGTTCAACACTAGACCCAGTCACAGAGCATCCGATGGTGTCATGCCGCGGTCAGAGAGAGTCTGATAGTGACAGGTCACAGTCACAGAGAGTCAACACCACACCCTGTCACAGAGAGTCCGATGGTGACAAGTCACAGTCACAGAGAGACAACACTACACCCAGTCACAGAGAGTCCGGTGGTGACAGGTCACAGTCACACAGAATCAACACGACACCCAGTCCAGAAGTCCGATGGTGACAGGTCACAGTCACAGAGAGTCAACTCTACACCCAGGCACAGAGAGTCCGATGGTGACAGGTCACAGTCACAGAGAGACAAAATTACACCCAATCCAGGAGTCCGATGGTGACTGGCCACAGTCACAGGGACTCAACACTACACCCAGTCCAGGAGTCCGATGGTAACAGGCCACATCACAGAGAGTCAACACTACACAACGTCACAGAGAGTCCGATAGTGACAGGCCACAGTCACAGAGAGTCAACACTACACCCAGTCCAGGAGTACGATGGTGACAGATCACAGTCACAGAGCCGGTTGAACATTACACCCAGTCCAGGAGTCCGATGGTGACAGGTCACAGTCACAGTGAGTCCGATGGTGACAGGTCACAGTCACAGAGCCGGTTGAACAATACACCCAGTTCAGGTGACAGATGGTGACAGGTCATGGTCACAGAGAGTCAACAGTACACGCAGTCACAGAGAGTCCGATGGTGAAAGGTCACAGTCACAGAGAGTCAACACTACACCCAGTCAGAGAGAGTCCGATGGTGACAGGTCACAATCACAGAGCGTCCGATGGTGACAGGTCGCGGTCACAGATAGTCCGATAGTGACACGTCACAGTCACAGAGAGTCCGATGGTGAAAGGTCACAGTCACAGTGAGTCATCACTGCACCTCGTCACAGAGAGTACAATGGTGACAGGTCACAGTCACACAGACTCAACACTACACCCAGTCACAGAGAGTCCGATGGTGACAGGTCACAGTCACAGTGTCGGTTCAACACTACACCCAGTCCAGGAGTCTGATGGTAACAGGTCACAGTCACAATGAGTGAACACTACACCCAGTCACAGAGAGTCCGATGGTGACAGGTCACAGTCACAGAGAGTCAATTGGTCACAGGTCACAGTCACAGATATTCCGATGGTGACAGGTCACAGTCACAGAGAGTCAACACTACACCCCGTCACAGAGAGTCCAATGGTGACAGGTCACAGTCACAGGGAGTCAACACTACACCCAGTCACAGAGAGTCCGATGGTGATAGGTCACAGTCACAGAGATTCAACACTACACCCAGTCCAGGAGTCCGATGGTGACAGGCCACGGTCACAGAGAGTCCGATGGTGACAGGTCATGGTCACAGACAGTCAAAAGTACACCCAGTCACAGAGAGTCCGATGCAGACAGGTCACAGTCACAGATTCCTTTCAACACTACACCGAGTCCAGGAGTCCGATGGTGACAGTTCACAGTCACAGAGAGTCCGATGGTGACAGGTCACAGTCACAGAGAGTCAACACTGCACCCCGTCACAGAGAGTACAATGGTGACAGGTCACAGTCACAGAGACTCAACACTACACCCAGTCACAGAGAGTCCGATGGTGACAGGTCACAGTCACAGAGAGTCAACACTACACCCAGTCACAGAGAGTACGATGGTGACAGGTCACAGTCACAGAGAGTCAACACTACACCCTGTCACAGAGAGTCCGATGGTGACAGGTCACAGTCAAAGAGAGTCAACACTACACCCAGTCCAGGAGTCCGATGGTGACAGGTAACAGTCACAGAGCCGGTTCAACGCTGCACGCTGTCCAGGAGTCCGATGGTGACAGGTCACAGTCACAGAGAGTCAACACTACACCCAGTCACAGAGAGTCCGATGCTGACAGGTCACAGTCACAGTGTCGGTTCAACACAACACCCAGTCCAGTAAGTCTGATGGTGACAGGTCACAGTCACAGAGAGTCAACACTACACCCAGTCACAGAGAGCCAGATGGTAACAGGTCACAGTCGCAGAGAGTGAACACTACAACCTGTCACAGAGAGTTCGGTGGTGGCAGGTCACAGTCACAGAGAGTCAACACTACACCCAGTCCAGGAGTCAGATTGTGACAGGCCGCGGTCACAGAGAGTCCGATGGTGACAGGTCACAGTCACAGAGAGTCAACACTACACCCAGTCCAGGAGTCCGATGGTGACAGGTCACAGTCACAGAGAGTCAACACTGCACCCAGTCCAGGAGACCGATGGTGACAGGTCACAGTCACAGAGAGTCCGATGGTGACAGGTCACAGTCACATAGCTGGTTCAACGCTACACCCAGTCCAGGAGTCCGATAGTGACAGGTCACAGTCACAGAGAGTCAAATCTACACCCAGTCACAGAGAGTCCGATGGTGACAGGTCACAGTCACAGAGAGTCAACACTGCGCCCAGTCACAGATGTCCGATGGTGACAGGTCACAGTCACAGAGCCGATTCAACACTACACCCAGTCCAGGAGTCCGATGGTGACAGGTCACAGTCACAGAGAGTCAACACTGCACCCAGTCCAGGAGTCCGATGGTGACAGGTCACAGTCACAGAGAGTCCGATGGTGACAGGTCACAGTCACAGAGAGTCAACACTACACCCAGTCACAGAGAGTCCGCTGGTGACAGGTCACAGTCACAGAGTCGGTTCAACACTACACCCAGTCCAGGAGTCCGATGGTGACAGGTCACAGTCACAGAGAGTCCGATCCGATGGTGACAGGTCACAGTCACAGAGAGTCAACACTGCGCCCAGTCACAGAGAGTCCGATTGTGACAGGTCACAGTCACAGAGTCGGTTCAACACTACACCCAGTCACAGAGAGTCCGATGGTGACAGGTCACAGTCACAGAGAGTCAACACTACACCCAGTCACAGAGAGTCCGATGGTGACAGGTCACAGTCACAGAGAGTCAACACTGCGCCCAGTCCAGATGCCGATGGTGACAGGTCACAGTCACAGAGCCGATTCAACACTACACCCAGTCCAGGAGTCCGATGGTGACAGGTCACAGTCACAGAGAGTCAACACTGCACCCAGTCCAGGAGTCCGATGGTGACAGGTCACAGTCACAGAGAGTCCGATGGTGACAGGTCACAGTCACAGAGAGTCAACACTACACCCAGTCACAGAGAGTCCGATGGTGACAGGTCACAGTCACAGAGCCGGTTCAACACTACACAGACTCCAGGAGTCCGATGGTGACAGGTCACAGTCACAGAGAGTCCGATGGTGACAGGTCACAGTCACAGAGAGTCAACACTGCACCCAGTCACAGAGAGTCCGATGGTGACAGGTCACAGTCACAGAGAGTCAACACTACACCCAGTCCAGGAGTCCGATGGTGACAGGTCACAGTCACAGAGCCGATTCAACACTACACCCAGTCCAGGAGTCCGATGGTGACAGGTCACAGTCACAGAGAGTCAACACTGCACCCAGTCCAGGAGTCCGATGGTGACAGGTCACAGTCACAGAGAGTCCGATGGTGACAGGTCACAGTCACAGAGAGTCAACACTACACCCAGTCACAGAGAGTCCGATGGTGACAGGTCACAGTCACAGAGCTGGTTCAACGCTACACCGAGTCCAGGAGTCCGATGGTGACAGGTAACAGTCACAGGGAGTCCGATGGTGACAGGTCACAGTCACAGAGAGTCAACACTGCACCCAGTCCAGATAGTCCAATGGTGACAGGTCACAGTCACAGAGAGTTCAACACTACACCCAGTCCAGGAGTCCGATGGTGACAGGTCACAGTCACAGAGCCGGTTCAACACTACACCCAGTCCAGGAGTCCGATGGTGACAGGTCACAGTCACAGAGAGTCAACACTACACCCAGTCACAGAGAGTCCGATGGTGACAGGTCACAGTCACAGAGAGTCAACACTACACCCAGTCCAGGAGTCCGATGGTGACAGGTCACAGTCACAGAGCCGGTTCAACACTACACCCAGTCCAGGAGTCCGATGGTGACAGGTCACAGTCACAGAGAGTCAACACTACACCCAGTCCAGGAGTCCGATGGTGACAGGTCACAGTCACAGAGAGTCAACACTACACCCAGTCCAGGAGTCCGATGGTGACAGGTCACAGTCACAGAGAGTCAACACTGCACCCAGTCCAGGAGTCCGATGGTGACAGGTCACAGTCACAGAGAGTCCGATGGTGACAGGTCACAGTCACAGAGAGTCAACACTACACCCAGTCACAGAGAGTCCGATGGTGACAGGTCACAGTCACAGAGCTGGTTCAACGCTACACCGAGTCCAGGAGTTCGATGGTGACAGGTCACAGTCACAGAGCAGGTTCAACACTACACACAGTCACAGAGAGCCCGATGGTAACAGGTCACAGTCACAGTACGTCCGATGGTGACAGGTCACAATCACAGAGAGTCAACACTACACCCAGTCACAGAGAGTCCGATGGTGACAGGTCACAGTCACAGAGCTGGTTCAACACTACACCGAGTCCAGGAGTCCGATGGTGACAGGTCACAGTCACAGAGAGTCAACACTACACCCAGTCACAGAGAGCCCGATGGTGACAGGTCACAGTCACAGAGAGTCAACACTGCACCCAGTCCAGGAGTCCGATGGTGACAGGTCACAGTCACAGAGAGTCAACACTACATCTAGTCCAGGAACCCGATGGTGACAGGTCACAGTCACAGAGCCGGTTCAACACTACACCCAGTCCAGGAGTCCGATGGTGACAGGTCACAGTCACAGAGAGTCAACACTACACCCAGTCACAGAGAGTCCGATGGTGACAGGTCACAGTCACAGAGAGTCAACTCTGCGCCCAGTCCATGAGTCCGATTGTGACAGGTCACAGTCACAGAGCTGGTTCAACGCTACACCCAGTCCAGGTGTCCGATGGTGACAGGTCACAGTCACAGAGAGTCCGATGGTGACAGGTCACAGTCACAGAGAGTCAACACTGCGCCCAGTCCAGATGTCCGATGGTGACAGGTCACAGTCACAGAGCCGATTCAACACTACACCCAGTCCAGGAGTCCGATGGTGACAGGTCACAGTCACAGAGAGTCCGATGGTGACAGGTCACAGTCACAGAGAGTCAACACTACACCCAGTCCAGGAGTCCGATGGTGACAGGTCACAGTCACAGAGAGTCAACACTACACCCAGTCCAGGAGTCCGATGGTGACAGGTCACAGTCACAGAGTGTCAACACTACATCCAGTCCAGGAGTCCGATGGTGACAGGTCACAGTCACAGAGAGTCAACACTACACCCAGTCCAGGAGTCCGATGGTGACAGGTCACAGTCACAGAGAGTCCGATGGTGACAGGTCACAGTCACAGAGAGTCAACACTGCGCCCAGTCCATGAGTCCGATTGTGACAGGTCACAGTCACAGAGTTGGTTCAACACTACACCCAGTCCAGGAGTCCGATGGTGACAGGTCACAGTCACAGAGAGTCAACACTACACCCAGTCACAGAGAGCCCGATGGTGACAGGTCACAGTCACAGAGAGTCAACACTACACCCAGTCACAGAGTCCGATGGTGACAGGTCACAGTCACAGAGAGTCAACACTACACCCAGTCCAGGAGTCCGATGGTGACAGGTCACAGTCACAGAGAGTCAACACTGCACCCAGTCCAGGAGTCCGATGGTGACAGGTCACAGTCACAGAGAGTCCGATGGTGACAGGTCACAGTCACAGATAGTCAACACTACACCCTGTCACAGAGAGTCCGATGGTGACAGGTCACTGTCACAGTGTCGGTTCAACACTACACCCAGTCCAGGAGTCCGATGGTGACAGGTCACAGTCACAGAGAGTCCGATGGTGACAGGTCACAGTCACAGAGAGTCAACACTGCGCCCAGTCCAGGAGTCCGATGGTGACAGGTCACAGTCACAGAGTGTCAACACTACATCTAGTCCAGGAATCCGATGGTGACAGGTCACAGTCACAGAGCCGGTTCAACACTACACCCAGTCCAGGAGTCCGATGGTGACAGGTCACAGTCACAGAGAGTCAACACTGCACCCAGTCCAGGAGTCCGATGGTGACAGGTCACAGTCACAGAGAGTCAACACTGCGCCCAGTCCAGGAGTCCGATGGTGACAGGTCACAGTCACAGAGCTGGTTCAACGCTACACCCAGTCCAGGAGTCCGATGGTGACAGGTCACAGTCACAGAGAGTCAACACTACACCCAGTCACAGAGAGTCCGATGGTGACAGGTCACAGTCACAGAGAGTCAACACTACACCCAGTCCAGGAGTCCGATGGTGACAGGTCACAGTCACAGAGAGTCAACACTACACCCAGTCCAGGAGTCCGATGGTGACAGGTCACAGTCACAGAGAGTCCGATGGTGACAGGTCACAGTCACAGAGAGTCAACACTACACCCAGTCACAGAGAGTCCGATGGTGACAGGTCACAGTCACAGAGCCGGTTCAACACTACACCCAGTCCAGGAGTCCGATGGTGACAGGTCACAGTCACAGAGAGTCAACACTACACCCAGTCACAGAGAGCCCGATGGTAACAGGTCACAGTCACAGTACGTCCGATGGTGACAGGTCACAATCACAGAGAGTCAACACTACACCCAGTCACAGAGAGTCCGATGGTGACAGGTCACAGTCACAGAGCTGGTTCAACGCTACACCCAGTCCAGGAGTCCGATGGTGACAGGTCACAGTCACAGAGAGTCAACACTGCGCCCAGTCCAGGAGTCCGATGGTGACAGGTCACAGTCACAGAGAGTCAACACTACATCTAGTCCAGGAATCCGATGGTGACAGGTCACAGTCACAGAGCCGGTTCAACACTACACCCAGTCCAGGAGTCCGATGGTGACAGGTCACAGTCACAGAGAGTCAGCACTGCGCCCAGTCCAGGAGTCCGATGGTGACAGGTCACAGTCACAGAGAGTCAACACTGCGCCCAGTCCATGAGTCCGATTGTGACAGGTCACAGTCACAGAGCTGGTTCAACGCTACACCCAGTCCAGGTGTCCGATGGTGACAGGTCACAGTCACAGAGAGTCCGATGGTGACAGGTCACAGTCACAGAGAGTCAACATTGCGCCCAGTCAAGATGTCCGATGGTGACAGGTCACAGTCACAGAGCCGATTCAACACTACACCCAGTCCAGGAGTCCGATGGTGACAGGTCACAGTCACCGAGAGTCCGATGGTGACAGGTCACAGTCACAGAGAGTCAACACTACACCCAGTCCAGGAGTCCGATGGTGACAGGTCACAGTCACAGAGAGTCAACACTACACCCAGTCCAGGAGTCCGATGGTGACAGGTCACAGTCACAGAGAGTCCGATGGTGACAGGTCACAGTCACAGAGAGTCAACACTACACCCAGTCCAGGAGTCCGATGGTGACAGGTCACAGTCACAGAGAGTCAACACTACACCCAGTCCAGGAGTCCGATGGTGACAGGTCACAGTCACAGAGAGTCCGATGGTGACAGGTCACAGTCACAGAGAGTCAACACTACACCCAGTCACAGAGAGTCCGATGGTGACAGGTCACAGTCACAGAGCTGGTTCAACACTACACCGAGTCCAGGAGTCCGATGGTGACAGGTCACAGTCACAGAGCAGGTTCAACACTACACCCAGTCACAGAGAGCCCGATGGTAACAGGTCACAGTCACAGTACGTCCGATGGTGACAGGTCACAGTCACAGAGCCGGTCAACACTACACCCAGTCCAGGAGTCCGATGGTGACAGGTCACAGTCACAGAGAGTCAACACTACACCCAGTCCAGGAGTCCGATGGTGACAGGTCACAGTCACAGAGAGTCCGATGGTGACAGGTCACAGTCACAGAGAGTCAACACTACACCCAGTCACAGAGAGTCCGATGGTGACAGGTCACAGTCACAGAGCTGGTTCAACACTACACCGAGTCCAGGAGTCCGATGGTGACAGGTCACAGTCACAGAGAGTCAACACTACACCCAGTCACAGAGAGCCCGATGGTAACAGGTCACAGTCACAGTACGTCCGATGGTGACAGGTCACAGTCACAGAGAGTCAACACTACACCCAGTCACAGAGAGTCCGATGGTGACAGGTCACAGTCACAGAGCTGGTTCAAAGCTACACCGAGTCCAGGAGTTCGATGGTGACAGTTCACAGTCACAGAGCAGGTTCAACACTACACCCAGTCACAGAGAGCCCGATGGTGACAGGTCACAGTCACAGAGCCGGTTCAACACTACACCCAGTCCTGGAGTCCGATGGTGACAGGTCACAGTCACAGAGTGTCAACACTACATCTAGTCCAGGAATCCGATGGTGACAGGTCACAGTCACAGAGCCGGTTCAACACTACACCCAGTCCAGGAGTCCGATGGTGACAGGTCACAGTCACAGAGAGTCAACACTGCGCCCAGTCCAGGAGTCCGATGGTGACAGGTCACAGTCACAGAGAGTCAACACTGCGCCCAGTCCATGAGTCCGATTGTGACAGGTCACAGTCACAGAGCTGGTTCAACGCTACACCCAGTCCAGGTGTCCGATGGTGACAGGTCACAGTCACAGAGAGTCCGATGGTGACAGGTCACAGTCACAGAGAGTCAACACTGCGCCCAGTCCAGATGTCCGATGGTGACAGGTCACAGTCACAGAGCCGATTCAACACTACACCCAGTCCAGGAGTCCGATGGTGACAGGTCACAGTCACCGAGAGTCCGATGGTGACAGGTCACAGTCACAGACAGTCAACACTACACCCAGTCCAGGAGTCCGATGGTGACAGATCACAGTCACAGAGAGTCAACACTACACCCAGTCCAGGAGTCCGATGGTGACAGGTCACAGTCACAGAGAGTCCGATGGTGACAGGTCACAGTCACAGAGAGTCAACACTACACCCAGTCCAGGAGTCCGATGGTGACAGGTCACAGTCACAGAGAGTCAACACTGCACCCAGTCCAGGAGTCCGATGGTGACAGGTCACAGTCACAGAGAGTCCGATGGTGACAGGTCACAGTCACAGAGAGTCAACACTACACCCAGTCACAGAGAGTCCGATGGTGACAGGTCACAGTCACAGAGCTGGTTCAACGCTACACCGAGTCCAGGAGTTCGATGGTGACAGGTCACAGTCACAGAGCAGGTTCAACACTACACCCAGTCACAGAGAGTCCCGATGGTGACAGGTCACAGTCACAGAGAGTCAACACTACACCCAGTCACAGAGAGTCCGATGGTGACAGGTCACAGTCACACACTCGGTTCAACACTACACCGAGTCCAGGAGTCCGATGGTGACAGGTCACAGTCAGAGAGTCGGTTCAACACTACACCCAGTCCAGGAGTCCGATGGTGACAGGTCACAGTCACAGAGAGTCAGCACTGCGCCCAGTCCAGGAGTCCGATTGTGACAGGTCACAGTCACAGAGCTGGTTCAACGCTACACCCAGTCCAGGTGTCCGATGGTGACAGGTCACAGTCACAGAGAGTCAACACTACACCCAGTCACAGAGAGTCCGATGGTGACAGGTCACAGTCACAGAGAGTCAACACTACACCCAGTCACAGAGAGTCCGATGGTGACAGGTCACAGTCACAGAGAGTCAACACTACACCCAGTCCAGGAGTCCGATGGTGACAGGTCACAGTCACAGAGAGTCAACACTACACCCAGTCCAGGAGTCCGATGGTGACAGGTCACAGTCACAGAGAGTCAACACTACACCCAGTCACAGAGAGTCCGATGGTGACAGGTCACAGTCACAGAGAGTCCGATGGTGACAGGTCACAGTCACAGAGAGTCAACACTACACCCAGTCACAGAGAGTCCGATGGTGACAGGTCACAGTTACCGAGAGTCCGATGGTGACAGGTCACAGTCACAGCTTGTCAACACTACACCCAGTCCAGGAGTCCGATGGTGACAGGTCACAGTCACAGAGAGTTCAACACTACACCCAGTCCAGGAGTCCGATGGTGACAGGTCACAGTCACAGAGAGTCAACACTACACCCAGTCACAGAGAGTCCGATGGTGACAGGTCACAGTCACAGAGCTGGTTCAACGCTACACCGAGTCCAGGAGTTCGATGGTGACAGGTCACAGTCACAGAGCAGGTTCAACACGACACCAAGTCAAGGAGTCCGATGGTGACAGGTCACAGTCACAGAGAGTCAACACTGCGCCCAGTCCAAGAGTCCGATTGTGACAGGTCACAGTCACAGAGCTGGTTCAACGCTACACCCAGTCCAGGTGTCCGATGGTGACAGGTCACAGTCACAGAGAGTCCGATGGTGACAGGTCACAGTCACAGAGAGTCAACACTGCGCCCAGTCCAGATGTCCGATGGTGACAGGTCACAGTCACAGAGCCGATTCAACACTACACCCAGTCCAGGAGTCCGATGGTGACAGGTCACAGTCACAGAGAGTCAACACTGCACCCAGTCCAGGAGTCCGATGGTGACAGGTCACAGTCACAGAGAGTCCGATGGTGACAGGTCACAATCACAGATAGTCAACACTACACCCAGTCACAGAGAGTCCGATGGTGACAGGTCACAGTCACAGAGCTGGTTCAACGCTACACCGAGTCCAGGAGTCCGATGGTGACAGGTAACAGTCACAGAGAGTCCGATGGTGACAGGTCACAGTCACAGAGAGTCAACACTGCGCCAAGTCCAGGAGTCCGATGGTGACAGGTCACAGTCACAGAGCCGGTTCAACACTACACCCAGTCCAGGAGTCCGATGGTGACAGGTCACAGTCACAGAGAGTCAACACTACATCCAGTCCAGGAGTCCGATGGTGACAGGTCACAGTCACAGAGTGTCAACACTACATCTAGTCCAGGAATCCGATGGTGACAGGTCACAGTCACAGAGCCGGTTCAACACTACACCCAGTCCAGGAGTCCGATGGTGACAGGTCACAGTCACAGAGAGTCCGATGGTGACAGGTCACAGTCACAGAGAGTCAACACTACACCCAGTCCAGGAGTCCGATGGTGACAGGTCACAGTCACAGAGAGTCAACACTACACCCAGTCCAGGAGTCCGATTGTGACAGGTCACAGTCACAGAGCCGGTTCAACACTACACCCAGTCAAGGAGTCCGATGGTGACAGGTCACAGTCACAAAGAGTCAACGCTACACCCAGTCGAGGTGTCCGATGGTGACAGGTCACAGTCACAGCGAGTCAACACTACACCCAGTCCAGGAGTCCGATGGTGACAGATCACAGTCACAGAGAGTCAACACTACACCCAGTCCAGGAGTCCGATGGTGACAGGTCACAGTCACAGAGAGTCAACACTGCACCCAGTCCAGGAGTCCGATGGTGACAGGTCACAGTCACAGAGAGTCCGATGGTGACAGGTCACAGTCACAGAGAGTCAACACTACACCCAGTCACAGAGAGTCCGATGGTGACAGGTCACAGTCACAGAGCTGGTTCAACGCTACACCGAGTCCAGGAGTTCGATGGTGACAGGTCACAGTCACAGAGCAGGTTCAACACTACACCCAGTCACAGAGAGCCCGATGGTAACAGGTCACAGTCACAGTACGTCCGATGGTGACAGGTCACAGTCGCAGAGAGTCAACACTACGCCCAGTCCAGGAGTCCGATGGTGACAGATCACAGTTACAGAGAGTCAACACTACAGCCAGTCACAGAGAGTCCGATGGTGACAGGTCACAGTCACAGAGCTGGTTCAACACTACACCCAGTCCAGAAGTCCGATGGTGACAGGTCACAGTCACAGAGCAGGTTCAACACGACACCAAGTCAAGGAGTCCGATGGTGACAGGTCACAGTCACAGAGAGTCAGCACTGCGCCCAGTCCAGGAGTCCGATTGTGACAGGTCACAGTCACAGAGCTGGTTCAACGCTACACCCAGTCCAGGTGTCCGATGGTGACAGGTCACAGTCACAGAGAGTCCGATGGTGACAGGTCACAGTCACAGAGAGTCAACACTGCGCCCAGTCCAGATGTCCGATGGTGACAGGTCACAGTCACAGAGCCGATTCAACACTACACCCAGTCCAGGAGTCCGATGGTGACAGGTCACAGTCACAGAGAGTCAACACTGCACCCAGTCCAGGAGTCCGATGGTGACAGGTCACAGTCACAGAGAGTCCGATGGTGACAGGTCACAGTCACAGAGAGTCAACACTACACCCAGTCCAGGAGTCCGATGGTGACAGGTCACAGTCACAGAGCTGGTTCAACGCTACACCCAGTCCAGGAGTCCGATGGTGACAGGTAACAGTCACAGAGAGTCCGATGGTGGCAGGTCACAGTCACAGAGAGTCAACACTGCGCCACTCCAGGAGTCCGATGGTGACAGGTCACAGTCACAGAGCCGGTTCAACACTACACCCAGTCCAGGAGTCCGATGGTGACAGGTCACAGTCACAGAGAGTCAACACTACACCCAGTCACAGAGAGTCCGATGGTGACAGGTCACAGTCACAGAGAGTCCGATGGTGACAGGTCACAGTCACAGAGAGTCAACACTACACCCAGTCCAGGAGTCCGATGGTGACAGGTCACAGTCACAGAGAGTCAACACTACACCCAGTCCAGGAGTCCGATGGTGACAGGTCACAGTCACAGAGCCGGTTCAACACTACACCCAGTCCAGGAGTCCGATGGTGACAGGTCACAGTCACAGAGAGTCAACACTACACCCAGTCCAGAGAGTCCGATGGTGACAGGTCACAGTCACAGAGAGTCAACACTACACCCAGTCCAGGAGTCCGATGGTGACAGATCACAGTCACAGAGAGTCAACACTACACCCAGTCCAGGAGTCCGATGGTGACAGGTCACAGTCACAGAGAGTCAACACTGCACCCAGTCCAGGAGTCCGATGGTGACAGGTCACAGTCACAGAGAGTCCGATGGTGACAGGTCACAGTCACAGAGAGTCAACACTACACCCAGTCACAGAGAGTCCGCTGGTGACAGGTCACAGTCACAGAGCCGGTTCAACACTACACCCAGTCCAGGAGTCCGATGGTGACAGGTCACAGTCACAGAGAGTCAACTCTGCGCCCAGTCCATGAGTCCGATTGTGACAGGTCACAGTCACAGAGCTGGTTCAACGCTACACCCAGTCCAGGTGTCCGATGGTGACAGGTCACAGTCACAGAGAGTCCGATGGTGACAGGTCACAGTCACAGAGAGTCAACACTACACCCAGTCCAGGAGTCCGATGGTGACAGGTCACAGTCACAGAGCCGGTTCAACACTACACCCAGTCCAGGAGTCCGATGGTGACAGGTCACAGTCACAGAGCCGGTTCAACACTACACCCAGTCCAGGAGTCCGATGGTGACAGGTCACAGTCACAGAGAGTCAACACTACACCCAGTCCAGGAGTCCGATGGTGACAGGTCACAGTCACAGAGAGTCAACACTACACCCAGTCCAGGAGTCCGATGGTGACAGGTCACAGTCACAGAGAGTCCGATGGTGACAGGTCACAGTCACAGAGAGTCAACACTGCGCCCAGTCCAGATGTCCGATGGTGACAGGTCACAGTCACAGAGCCGATTCAACACTACACCCAGTCCAGGAGTCCGATGGTGACAGGTCACAGTCACAGAGAGTCAACACTACACCCAGTCACAGAGAGTCCGATGGTGACAGGTCACAGTCACAGAGCTGGTTCAACGCTACACCGAGTCCAGGAGTTCGATGGTGACAGGTCACAGTCACAGAGCAGGTTCAACACTACACCCAGTCACAGAGAGCCCGATGGTAACAGGTCACAGTCACAGTACGTCCGATGGTGACAGGTCACAGTCGCAGAGAGTCAACACTACACCCACTCCAAGAATCCGATTGTGACAGGTCACAGTCACAGAGAGTCAACACTACATCTAGTCCAGGAATCCGATGGTGACAGGTCACAGTCACAGAGCCGGTTCAACACTACACAGACTCCAGGAGTCTGATGGTGACAGGTCACAGTCACATAGCCGGTTCAACACTACACCCAGTCCAGGAGTCCGATGGTGACAGGTCACAGTCACAGAGAGTCAACACTGCGCCCAGTCCATGAGTCCGATTGTGACAGGTCACAGTCACAGAGCTGGTTCAACGCTACACCCAGTCCAGGAGTCCGATGGTGACAGGTCACAGTCACAGAGAGTCAACACTACACCCAGTCACAGAGAGTCCGATGGTGACAGGTCACAGTCACCGAGAGTCCGATGGTGACAGGTCACAGTCACAGCTTGTCAACACTACACCCAGTCCAGGATTCCGATGGTGACAGATCACAGTCACAGAGAGTCAACACTACACCCAGTCCAGGAGTCCGATGGTGACAGGTCACAGTCACAGAGCTGGTTCAACGCTACACCCAGTCCAGGTGTCCGATGGTGACAGGTCACAGTCACAGAGAGTCCGATGGTGACAGGTCACAGTCACAGAGAGTCAACACTGCGCCCAGTCCAGATGTCCGATGGTGACAGGTCACAGTCACAGAGCCGATTCAACACTACACCCAGTCCAGGAGTCCGATGGTGACAGGTCACAGTCACAGAGAGTCAACACTGCACCCAGTCCAGGAGTCCGATGGTGACAGGTCACAGTCACAGAGAGTCCGATGGTGACAGGTCACAGTCACAGAGAGTCAACACTACACCCAGTCACAGAGAGTCCGATGGTGACAGGTCACAGTCACAGAGCTGGTTCAACGCTACACCGAGTCCAGGAGTCCGATGGTGACAGGTAACAGTCACAGAGAGTCCGATGGTGACAGGTCACAGTCACAGAGAGTCAACACTGCGCCCAGTCCAGGAGTCCGATGGTGACAGGTCACAGTCACAGAGCCGGTTCAACACTACACCCAGTCCAGGAGTCCGATGGTGACAGGTCACAGTCACAGAGAGTCAACACTACACCCAGTCACAGGAGTCCGATGGTGACAGGTCACAGTCACAGAGAGTCCGATGGTGACAGGTCTCAGTCACAGAGAGTCAACACTACACCCAGTCCAGGAGTCCGATGGTGACAGGTCACAGTCACAGAGAGTTCAACACTACCCCCAGTCCAGGAGTCCGATGGTGACAGGTCACAGTCACAGAGCCGGTTCAACACTACACCCAGTCCAGGAGTCCGATGGTGACAGGTCACAGTCACAGAGAGTCAGCACTGCGCCCAGTCCAGGAGTCCGATGGTGACAGGTCACAGTCACAGAGAGTCAACACTGCGCCCAGTCCAGGAGTCCGATTGTGACAGGTCACAGTCACAGAGCTGGTTCAACGCTACACCCAGTCCAGGTGTCCGATGGTGACAGGTCACAGTCACAGCGAGTCAACACTACACCCAGTCCAGGAGTCCGATGGTGACAGATCACAGTCACAGAGAGTCAACACTACACCCAGTCCAGGAGTCCGATGGTGACAGGTCACAGTCACAGAGAGTCAACACTGCACCCAGTCCAGGAGTCCGATGGTGACAGGTCACAGTCACAGAGAGTCCGATGGTGACAGGTCACAGTCACAGAGAGTCAACACTACACCCAGTCACAGAGAGTCCGATGGTGACTGGTCACAGTCACAGAGCTGGTTCAACGCTACACCGAGTCCAGTAGTTCGATGGTGACAGTTCCCAGTCACAGAGCAGGTTCAACACTACACCCAGTCACAGAGAGCCCGATGGTAACAGGTCACAGTCACAGTACGTCCGATGGTGACAGGTCACAATCACAGAGAGTCAACACTACACCCAGTCACAGAGAGTCCGATGGTGACAGGTCACAGTCACAGAGCTGGTTCAACGCTACACCGAGTCCAGGAGTTCGATGGTGACAGGTCACAGTCACAGAGCAGGTTCAACACTACACCCAGTCACAGAGAGCCCGATGGTAACAGGTCACAGTCACAGTACGTCCGATGGTGACAGGTCACAGTCGCAGAGAGTCAACACTACGCCCACTCCAAGAGTCCGATTGTGACAGGTCACAGTCACAGAGAGTCAACACTACATCTAATCCAGGAGTCCGATGGTGACAGGTCACAGTCACAGAGCCGGTTCAACACTACACCCAGTCCAGGAGTCCGATGGTGACAGGTCACAGTCACAGAGAGTCAGCACTGCGCCCAGTCCAGGAGTCCGATGGTGACAGGTCACAGTCACAGAGAGTCAACACTGCGCCCAGTCCAGGAGTCCGATTGTGACAGGTCACAGTCACAGAGCTGGTTCAACGCTACACCCAGTCCAGGTGTCCGATGGTGACAGGTCACAGTCACAGAGAGTCCGATGGTGACAGGTCACAGTCACAGAGAGTCAACACTGCGCCCAGTCCAGATGTCCGATGGTGACAGGTCACAGTCACAGAGCCGATTCAACACTACACCCAGTCCAGGAGTCCGATGGTGACAGGTCACAGTCACAGAGAGTCAACACTACACCCAGTCCAGGAGTCCGATGGTGACAGGTCACAGTCACAGAGAGTCAACACTGCACCCAGTCCAGGAGTCCGATGGTGACAGGTCACAGTCACAGAGTCGGTTCAACACTACACCCAGTCCAGACGTCCGATGGTGACAGGTCACAGTCACAGAGAGTCCGATGTTGACAGGTCACAGTCACAGATAGTGAACACAACACCCAGTCACAAAGAGTCCGATGGTGACAGGTGACAGTCACAGACAGTCAACACTACACCCCGTCACAGAGAGTCCAATGGTGACAGGTCACAGTCACAGAGAGTCAACACTACACCCAGTCCAGGAGTCCGATGGTGACAGGTCACAGTCACAGAGAGTCAACACTACACCCAGTCCAGGAGTCCGATGGTGACAGATCACAGTCACAGAGAGTCAACACTACACCCAGTCCAGGAGTCCGATGGTGACAGGTCACAGTCACAGAGAGTCCGATGGTGACAGGTCACAGTCACAGAGAGTCAACACTACACCCAGTCACAGAGAGTCCGATGGTGACAGGTCACAGTCACCGTGAATCCAATGATGACAGGTCACAGTCACAGTGAGTCAACACTACACCCAGTCCAGAATTCCGATGGTGACAGGTCACAGTCACAGAAAGTCAACACTACACCCAGTCCAGGAGTGCGATGGTGACATGTCACAGACACAGAGAGTCAACACTACACCCAGTCACAGAGAGTCCGATGGTGACAGGTCACAGTCACAGAGCTGGTTCAACACTACACCCAGTCCAGGAGTCCGATGGTGACAGGTCACAGTCACAGAGAGTCAACACTGCGCCCAGTCCAGGAGTCCGATGGTGACAGGTCACAGTCACAGAGCCGGTTCAACACTACACCCAGTCCAGGAGTCCGATGGTGACAGGTCACAGTCACAGAGAGTCAACACTGCACCCAGTCCAGGAGTCCGATGGTGACAGGTCACAGTCACAGAGAGTCCGATGGTGACAGGTCACAGTCACAGATAGTCAACACTACACCCAGTCACAGAGAGTCCGATGGTGACAGGTCACAGTCACAGAGCTGGTTCAACGCTACACCCAGTCCAGGAGTCCGATGGTGACAGGTCACAGTCACAGAGCAGGTTCAACACGACACCCAGTCACAGAGAGCCCAATGGTAACAGGTCACAGTCACAGTACGTCCGATGGTGACAGGTCACAGTCACAGAGAGTCCGATGGTGACAGGTCACAGTCACAGAGAGTCAACACTGCGCCCAGTCCAGGAGTCCGATGGTGACAGGTCACAGTCACAGAGTGTCAACACTACATCTAGTCCAGGAATCCGATGGTGACAGGTCACAGTCACAGAGCCGGTTCAACACTACACAGACTCCAGGAGTCTGATGGTGACAGGTCACAGTCACATAGCCGGTTCAACACTGCACCCAGTCCAGGAGTCCGATGGTGACAGGTCACAGTCACAGAGAGTCAACACTGCGCCCAGTCCAGGAGTCCGATGGTGACAGGTCACAGTCACAGAGCTGGTTCAACGCTACACCCAGTCCAGTAGTCCGATAGTTTCAGGTCACAGTCACAGAGAGTAAATACTACACCCAGTCACAGAGAGTCCGATGGTGAAAGGTCACAGTCACAGAGAGTCCGATGGTGACAGGTCACAGTCACAGAGAGTCAACACTACACCCAGTCCAGGAGTCCGATGGTGACAGGTCACAGTCACAGAGCTGGTTCAACGCTACACCCAGTCCAGGAGTCCGATGGTGACAGGTCACAGTCACAGAACAGGTTCAACACTACACCCAGTCACAGAGAGCCCGATGGTAACAGGTCACAGTCACAGTACGTCAGTCCGATGGTGACAGGTCACAGTCACAGAGAGTCAACACTACACCCAGTCACAGAGAGTCCGATGGTGACAGGTCACAGTCACAGAGCTGGTTCAACGCTACACCGAGTCCAGGAGTTCGATGGTGACAGTTCACAGTCACAGAGCAGGTTCAACACTACACCCAGTCACAGAGAGCCCGATGGTAACAGGTCACAGTCACAGTACGTCCGACGGTGACAGGTCAGAATCACAGGGAGTCAACACTACGCCATCTCCAAGAGTCCGATTGTGACAGGTCACAGTCACAGAGAGTCAACACTACACCCAGTCCAGGAGTCCGATGGTGACAGGTCACAGTCACAGAGCCGGTTCAACACTACACCCAGTCCAGGAGTCCGATGGTGACAGGTCACAGTCACAGAGAGTCAGCACTGCGCCCAGTCCAGGAGTCCGATGGTGACAGGTCACAGTCACAGAGAGTCAACACTGCGCCCAGTCCATGAGTCCGATTGTGACAGGTCACAGTCACAGAGCTGGTTCAACGCTACACCCAGTCCAGGTGTCCGATGGTGACAGGTCACAGTCACAGAGAGTCCGATGGTGACAGGTCACAGTCACAGAGAGTCAACACTGCGCCCAGTCAAGATGTCCGATGGTGACAGGTCACAGTCACAGAGCCGATTCAACACTACACCCAGTCCAGGAGTCCGATGGTGACAGGTCACAGTCACCGAGAGTCCGATGGTGACAGGTCACAGTCACAGACAGTCAACACTACACCCAGTCCAGGAGTCCGATGGTGACAGATCACAGTCACAGAGAGTCAACACTACACCCAGTCCAGGAGTCCGATGGTGACAGGTCACAGTCACAGAGAGTCAACACTGCACCCAGTCCAGGAGTCCGATGGTGACAGGTCACAGTCACAGAGAGTCAACACTACACCCAGTCACAGAGAGTCCGATGGTGACAGGTCACAGTCACAGAGAGTCCGATGGTGACAGGTCACAGTCACAGAGAGTCAACACTACACCCAGTCACAGAGAGTCCGATGGTGACAGGTCACAGTCACAGAGAGTCAACACTACACCCCGTCACAGAGAGTCCAATGGTGACAGGTCACAGTCACAGAGAGTCAACACTACACCCAGTCCAGGAGTCCGATGGTGACAGGTCACAGTCACAGAGAGTCAACACTACACCCAGTCCAGGAGTCCGATGGTGACAGGTCACAGTCACAGAGAGTCAACACTACACCCAGTCCAGGAGTCCGATGGTGACAGGTCACAGTCACAGAGAGTCCGATGGTGACAGGTCACAGTCACAGAGAGTCAACACTACACCCAGTCACAGAGAGTCCGATGGTGACAGGTCACAGTCACCGTGAGTCCGATGGTGACAGGTCACAGTCACAGTGAGTCAACACTACACCCAGTCCAGAATTCCGATGGTGACAGTTCACAGTCACAGAGAGTCAACACTACACCCAGTCCAGGAGTCCGATGGTGACAGGTCACAGTCACAGAGCTGGTTCAACACTACACCCAGTCCAGGAGTCCGATGGTGACAGGTCACAGTCACAGAGAGTCAACACTGCGCCCAGTCCAGGAGTCCGATGGTGACAGGTCA
Source organism: Mobula hypostoma (assembly GCF_963921235.1). Taxonomy (NCBI): domain Eukaryota; kingdom Metazoa; phylum Chordata; class Chondrichthyes; order Myliobatiformes; family Myliobatidae; genus Mobula; species Mobula hypostoma. The sequence goes on along the minus strand of NC_086099.1, from coordinate 115,386,829 downwards.
CAGTCACAGAGAGTCAACACTGCGCCCAGTCCAGGAGTCCGATTGTGACAGGTCACAGTCACAGAGCTGGTTCAACGCTACACCCAGTCCAGGTGTCCGATGGTGACAGGTCACAGTCACAGAGAGTCCGATGGTGACAGGTCACAGTCACAGAGAGTCAACACTGCGCCCAGTCCAGATGTCCGATGGTGACAGGTCACAGTCACAGAGCCGATTCAACACTACACCCAGTCCAGGAGTCCGATGGTGACAGGTCACAGTCACCGAGAGTCCGATGGTGACAGGTCACAGTCACAGAGAGTCAACACTACACCCAGTCCAGGATTCCGATGGTGACAGATCACAGTCACAGAGAGTCAACACTACACCCAGTCCAGGAGTCCGATGGTGACAGGTCACAGTCACAGAGAGTCAACACTGCACCCAGTCCAGGAGTCCGATGGTGACAGGTCACAGTCACAGAGAGTCAACACTACACCCATTCACAGAGAGTCCGATGGTGACAGGTCACAGTCACCGAGAGTCCGATGGTGACAGGTCACAGTAACAGAGAGTCAACACAACACCCAGTCACAGAGAGTCCGATGGTGACAGGTGACAGTCACAGAGAGTCAACACTACACCCCGTCACAGAGAGTCCAATGGTGACAAGTCACAGTCACAGAGAGTCAACACTACACCCACTCCAGCAGTACGATTGTGACAGATCACAGTCACAGATAGTCAACACTACACCCAGTCCCAGAGAGTCCGATGGTGACAGGTCACAGTCACAGAGAGTCAACACTACACCCAGTCCAGGAGTCCGATGGTGACAGATCACAGTCACAGAGAGTCAACACTACACCCAGTCCAGGAGTCCGATGGTGACAGGTCACAGTCACAGAGAGTCAACACTACACCCAGTCACAGAGAGTCCGATGGTGACAGGTCACAGTCACCGAGAGTCCGATGGTGACAGGTCACAGTCACAGCGAGTCAACACTACACCCAGTCCAGGATTCCGATGGTGACAGATCACAGTCACAGAGAGTCAACACTACACCCAGTCCAGGAGTCCGATGGTGACAGGTCACAGTCACAGAGAGTCAACACTACACCCAGTCACAGAGAGTCCGATGGTGACAGGTCACAGTCACAGAGCTGGTTCAACGCTACACCGAGTCCAGGAGTTCGATGGTGACAGGTCACAGTCACAGAGAGTCAACACTACATCTAGTCCAGGAGTCCGATGGTGACAGGTCACAGTCACAGAGCCGGTTCAACACTACACCCAGTCCAGGAGTCCGATGGTGACAGGTCACAGTCACAGAGAGTCAACACTGCACCCAGTCCAGGAGTCCGATGGTGACAGGTCACAGTCACAGAGAGTCCGATGGTGACAGGTCACAGTCACAGAGAGTCAACACTACACCCAGTCACAGAGAGTCCGATGGTGACAGGTCACAGTCACAGAGCTGGTTCAACGCTACACCCAGTCCAGGAGTTCGATGGTGACAGGTCACAGTCACAGAGCAGGTTCAACACGACACCCAGTCACAGAGAGCCCAATGGTAACAGGTCACAGTCACAGTACGTCCGATGGTGACAGGTCACAGTCACAGTACGTCCGATGGTGACAGGTCACAGTCGCAGAGAGTCAACACTACGACCACTCCAAGAGTCCGATTGTGAGAGGTCACATTCACAGAGAGTCAACACTACATCTAGTCCAGGAATCCGATGGTGACAGGTCACAGTCACAGAGCCGGTTCAACACTACACAGACTCCAGGAGTCTGATGGTGACAGGTCACAGTCACATAGCCGGTTCAACACTACACCCAGTCCAGGAGTCCGATGGTGACAGGTCACAGTCACAGAGAGTCAACACTGCGCCCAGTCCATGAGTCCGATTGTGACAGGTCACAGTCACAGAGCTGGTTCAACGCTACACCCAGTCCAGGAGTCCGATGGTGACAGGTCACAGTCACAGAGAGTCAACACTACACCCAGTCACAGAGAGTCCGATGGTGACAGGTCACAGTCACCGAGAGTCCGATGGTGACAGGTCACAGTCACAGAGAGTCAACACTACACCCAGTCCAGGATTCCGATGGTGACAGGTCACAGTCACAGAGAGTCAGAACTACCCCCATTTCAGTAGTCCGATTGTGACAGGTCACAGTCACAGAGCCGGTTCAACACTACACCCAGTCCAGGAGTCCGATGGTGACAGGTCACAGTCACAGAGAGTCAACACTGCACCCAGTCCAGGAGTCCGATGGTGACAGGTCACAGTCACAGAGAGTCAACACTGCGCCCAGTCCAGGAGTCCGATGGTGACAGGTCACAGTCACAGAGCCGATTCAACACTACACCCAGTCCAGGAGTCCGATGGTGACAGGTCACAGTCACCGAGAGTCCGATGGTGACAGGTCACAGTCACAGAGAGTCAACACTACACCCAGTCCAGGAGTCCGATGGTGACAGATCACAGTCACGGAGAGTCAACACTACACCCAGTCCAGGAGACCGATGGTGACAGTTCACAGTCACAGAGAGTCCGATGGTGACAGGTCACAGTCACAGAGAGTCAACACTGCACCCAGTCCAGGAGTCCGATGGTGACAGGTCACAGTCACAGAGAGTCCGATGGTGACAGGTCACAGTCACAGAGAGTCAACACTACACCCAGTCCAGGAGTCCGATGGTGACAGGTCACAGTCACAGAGAGTCAACACTACACCCAGTCCAGGAGTCCGATGGTGACAGGTCACAGTCACAGAGCTGGTTCAACACTACACCCAGTCCAGGAGTCCGATGGTGACAGGTCACAGTCACAGAGAGTCCGATGGTGACAGGTCACAGTCACAGAGAGTCAACACTGCGCCCAGTCCAGATGTCCGATGGTGACAGGTCACAGTCACAGAGCCGATTCAACACTACACCCAGTCCAGGAGTCCGATGGTGACAGGTCACAGTCACAGAGAGTCAACACTACACCCAGTCCAGGAGTCCGATGGTGACAGATCACAGTCACAGAGAGTCAACACTACACCCAGTCCAGGAGTCCGATGGTGACAGGTCACAGTCACAGAGAGTTCAACACTACACCCAGTCCAGGAGTCCGATGGTGACAGGTCACAGTCACAGAGAGTCCGATGGTGACAGGTCACAGTCACAGAGAGTCAACACTACACCCAGTCCAGGAGTCCGATGGTGACAGGTCACAGTCACAGAGAGTCAACACTGCACCCAGTCCAGGAGTCCGATGGTGACAGGTCACAGTCACAGAGAGTCAACACTACACCCAGTCACAGAGAGTCCGATGGTGACAGGTCACAGTCACCGAGAGTCCGATGGTGACAGGTCACAGTCACAGCCAGTCAACACTACACCCAGTCCAGGAGTCCGATGGTGACAGGTCACAGTCACAGAGAGTCAACACTGCACCCAGTCCAGGAGTCCGATGGTGACAGGTCACAGTCACAGAACGTCCGATGGTGACAGGTCACAGTCGCAGAGAGTCAACACTACACCCACTCCAAGAATCCGATGGTGACAGGTCACAGTCACAGAGCTGGTTCAACGCTACACCCAGTCCAGGAGTCCGATGGTGACAGATCACAGTCACAGAGAGTCAACACTACACCCAGTCCAGGAGTCCGATGGTGACAGGTCACAGTCACAGAGAGTCAACACTGCACCCAGTCCAGGATTCCGATTGTGACAGGTCAGAGTCACAGAGAGTCCGATGGTGACAGGTCACAGTCACAGAGAGTCAACACTACACCCAGTCACAGAGAGTCCGATGGTGACAGGTCACAGTCACAGAGCTGGTTCAACGCTACACCGAGTCCAGGAGTTCGATGGTGACAGGTCACAGTCACAGAGCAGGTTCAACACGACACCCAGTCACAGAGAGCCCGATGGTAACAGGTGACAGTCACAGTACGTCCGATGGTGACAGGTCACAGTCGCAGAGAGTCAACACTACGCCCACTCCAAGAGTCCGATTGTGACAGGTCACAGTCACAGAGCTGGTTCAACGCTACACCCAGTCCAGGTGTCCGATGGTGACAGGTCACAGTCACAGAGCCGGTTCAACACTACACCCAGTCCAGGAGTCCGATGGTGACAGGTCACAGTCACAGAGAGTCAGCACTGCGCCCAGTCCAGGAGTCCGATTGTGACAGGTCACAGTCACAGAGCTGGTTCAACGCTACACCCAGTCCAGGAGTCCGATAGTGACAGGTCACAGTCACAGTGAGTCAACACTGTACCCAGCCCATGAGTCCGATTGTGACAGGTCACAGTCACAGAGCTGGTTGAACGCTACACCCAGTCCAGGAGTACGATGGTGACAGGTCACAGTCACAGAGAGTCAACACTGCACCCAGTCCAGGAGTCCGATGGTGACAGGTCACAGTCACAGAGAGTCCGATGGTGACAGGTCACAGTCACATAGAGTCAACACTACATATAGTCCAGGAATCCGATGGTGACAGGTCACAGTCACAGAGCCGGTTCAACACTACACCCAGTCCAGGAGTCCGATGGTGACAGGTCACAGTCACAGAGTCGGTTCAACACTACACCCAGTCCAGGAGTCCGATGGTGACAGGTCACAGTCACAGAGAGTCAACACTGCGCCCAGTCCAGGAGTCCGATGGTGACAGGTCACAGTCACAGAGAGTCAACACTGCGCCCAGTCCAGGAGTCCGATGGTGACAGGTCACAGTCACAGAGCTGGTTCAACGCTACACCCAGTCCAGGTGTCCGATGGTGACAGGTCACAGTCACAGAGAGTCCGATGGTGACAGGTCACAGTCACAGAGAGTCAACACTGCGCCCAGTCCAGATGTCCGATGGTGACAGGTCACAGTCACAGAGCCGATTCAACACTACACCCAGTCCAGGAGTCCGATGGTGACAGGTCACAGTCACCGAGAGTCCGATGGTGACAGGTCACAGTCACAGAGAGTCAACACTACACCCAGTCCAGGAGTCCGATGGTGACAGGTCACAGTCACAGAGAGTCAACACTACACCCAGTCCAGGAGTCCGATGGTGACAGGTCACAGTCACAGAGAGTCAACACTACACCCAGTCCAGGAGTCCGATGGTGACAGGTCACAGTCACAGAGAGTCCGATGGTGACAGGTCACAGTCACAGAGAGTCAACACTACACCCAGTCCAGGAGTCCGATGGTGACAGGTCACAGTCACAGAGAGTCAACACTACACCCAGTCCAGATGTCCGATGGTGACAGGTCACAGTCACAGAGCTGGTTCAACGCTACACCGAGTCCAGGAGTTCGATGGTGACAGTTCACAGTCACAGAGCAGGTTCAACACGACACCCAGTCACAGAGAGCCCGATGGTAACAGGTCACAGTCACAGTACGTCCGATGGTGACAGGTCACAGTCGCAGAGAGTCAACACTACGCCCACTCCAAGAATCCGATTGTGACAGGTCACAGTCACAGAGAGTCAACACTACATCTAGTCCAGGAACCCGATGGTGACAGGTCACAGTCACAGAGCCGGTTCAACACTACACCCAGTCCAGGAGTCCGATGGTGACAGGTCACAGTCACAGAGAGTCAGCACTGCGCCCAGTCCAGGAGTCCGATGGTGACAGGTCACAGTCACACAGAGTCAACACTGCGCCCAGTCCAGGGGTCCGATTGTGACAGGTCACAGTCACAGAGCTGGTTCAACGCTACACCCAGTCCAGGTGTCCGATGGTGACAGGTCACAGTCACAGAGAGTCCGATGGTGACAGGTCACAGTCACAGAGAGTCAACACTGCGCCCAGTCCAGATGTCCGATGGTGACAGGTCACAGTCACAGAGCCGATTCAACACTACACCCAGTCCAGGAGTCCGATGGTGACAGGTCACAGTCACCGAGAGTCCGATGGTGACAGGTCACAGTCACAGAGAGTCAACACTACACCCAGTCCAGGAGTCCGATGGTGACAGGTCACAGTCACAGAGAGTCAACACTACACCCAGTCCAGGAGTCCGATGGTGACAGGTCACAGTCACAGAGAGTCAGCACTACACCCAGTCACAGAGAGTCCGATGGTGGCAGGTCACAGTCACAGAGAGTCCGATGGTCACAAGTCACAGTTACAGAGAGTCAACACTACACCCAGTCCAGGAGTCCGATGGTGACAGGTCACAGTCACAGAGAGTCAACACTACACCCAGTCCAGGAGTCCGATGGTGACAGGTCACAGTCACAGAGAGTCAACACTACACCCAGTCCAGGAGTCCGATGGTGACAGGTCACAGTCACAGAGAGTCAACACTGCACCCAGTCCAGGAGTCCGATGGTGACAGGTCACAGTCACAGAGCAGGTTCAACACTACACCCAGTCACAGAGAGCCCGATGGTAACAGGTCACAGTCACAGTACGTCCGATGGTGACAGGTCACAGTCGCAGAGAGTCAACACTACGCCCACTCCAAGAGTCCGATTGTGACAGGTCACAGTCACAGAGAGTCAACACTACACCCAGTCCAGGAGTCCGATGGTGACAGGTCACAGTCACAGAGCCGGTTCAACACTACACCCAGTCCAGGAGTCCGATGGTGACAGGTCACAGTCACAGAGAGTCAGCACTGCGCCCAGTCCAGGAGTCCGATGGTGACAGGTCACAGTCACAGAGAGTCAACACTGCGCCCAGTCCAGGAGTCCGATTGTGACAGGTCACAGTCACAGAGCTGGTTCAACGCTACACCCAGTCCAGGTGTCCGATGGTGACAGGTCACAGTCACAGAGAGTCAACACTGCGCCCAGTCCAGATGTCCGATGGTGACAGGTCACAGTCACAGAGCCGATTCAACACTACACCCAGTCCAGGAGTCCGATGGTGACAGGTCACAGTCACAGAGAGTCCGATGGTGACAGGTCACAGTCACAGAGAGTCAACACTACACCCAGTCCAGGAGTCCGATGGTGACAGGTCACAGTCACAGAGAGTCAACACTACACCCAGTCCAGGAGTCCGATGGTGACAGGTCACAGTCACAGAGAGTCAACACTACACCCAGTCCAGGAGTCCGATGGTGACAGGTCACAGTCACAGAGAGTCCGATGGTCACAGGTCACAGTTACAGAGAGTCAACACTACACCCAGTCCAGGAGTCCGATGGTGACAGGTCACAGTCACAGAGAGTCAACACTGCACCCAGTCCAGGAGTCCGATGGTGACAGGTCACAGTCACAGAGAGTCAACACTACACCCAGTCACAGAGAGTCCGATGGTGACAGGTCACAGTCACAGAGCTGGTTCAACGCTACACCGAGTCCAGGAGTTCGATGGTGACAGGTCACAGTCACAGAGCAGGTTCAACACTACACCCAGTCACATAGAGTCCGATGGTGACAGGTCACAGTCACAGAGAGTCAACACTACACCCAGTCCAGGAGTCCGATGGTGACAGATCACAGTCACAGAGAGTCAACACTACACCCAGTCCAGGAGTCCGATGGTGACAGGTCACAGTCACAGAGAGTCAACACTGCGCCCAGTCCAGGAGTCCGATGGTGACAGGTCACAGTCACAGAGCCGGTTCAACACTACACCCAGTCCAGGAGTCCGATGGTGACAGGTCACAGTCACAGAGAGTCAGCACTGCGCCCAGTCCAGGAGTCCGATGGTGACAGGTCACAGTCACAGAGAGTCAACACTGCGCCCAGTCCAGGAGTCCGATTGTGACAGGTCACAGTCACAGAGCTGGTTCAACGCTACACCCAGTCCAGGTGTCCGATGGTGACAGGTCACAGTCACAGAGAGTCCGATGGTGACAGGTCACAGTCACAGAGAGTCAACACTGCGCCCAGTCCAGATGTCCGATGGTGACAGGTCACAGTCACAGAGCCGATTCAACACTACACCCAGTCCAGGAGTCCGATGGTGACAGGTCACAGTCACAGAGAGTCCGATGGTGACAGGTCACAGTCACAGAGAGTCAACACTACACCCAGTCCAGGAGTCCGATGGTGACAGGTCACAGTCACAGAGAGTCAACACTACACCCAGTCCAGAAGTCCGATGGTGACAGGTCACAGTCACAGAGAGTCAACACTACACCCAGTCCAGGAGTCCGATGGTGACAGGTCACAGTCACAGAGAGTCAACACTGCACCCAGTCCAGGAGTCCGATGGTGACAGGTCACAGTCACAGAGAGTCCGATGGTGACAGGTCACAGTCACAGAGAGTCAACACTACACCCAGTCACAGAGAGTCCGATGGTGACAGGTCACAGTCACAGAGCTGGTTCAACGCTACACCCAGTCCAGGAGTCCGATGGTGACAGGTCACAGTCACAGAGAGTCAACACTACACCCAGTCCAGGAGTCCGATGGTGACAGATCACAGTCACAGAGAGTCAACACTACACCCAGTCCAGGAGTCCGATGGTGACAGGTCACAGTCACAGAGAGTCAACACTGCAACCAGTCCAGGAGTCCGATGGTGACAGGTCACAGTCACAGAGAGTTCAACACTACACCCACTCCAGGAGTCCGATGGTGACAGGTCACAGTCACAGAGAGTCAATACTACACCCAGTCACAGAGAGTCCGATGGTGGCAGGTCACAGTCACAGAGAGTCCGATGGTGACAAGTCACAGTCACAGAGAGTCAACACTACACCCAGTCCAGGAGTCCGATGGTGACAGGTCACAGTCACAGAGAGACAACACTGCACCCGGTCCAGGAGTCCGATGGTGACAGGTCACAGTCACAGAGAGTCCGATGGTGACAGGTCACAGTCACAGAGAGTCACAGAGAGTCAACACTACACCCAGTCACAGAGAGTCCGATGGTGACAGGTCACAGTCACAGAGCTGGTTCAACGCTACACCGAGTCCAGCAGTTCGATGGTGACAGGTCACAGTCACAGAGAGTCAACACTACACCCAGTCACAGAGAGTCCAATGGTGACAGGTCACAGTCACAGAGAGTCAACACTACACCCACTCCAGGAGTCCGATGGTGACAGGTCACAGTCACAGAGAGTCAACACTACACCCACTCCAGGAGTCCGATGGTGACAGGTCACAGTCACAGAGAGTCAGAACTACCCCTATTCCAGTAGTCCGATTGTGACAGATCACCGTCACAGAGCAGGTTCTATACTTCACCCAATCCAGGAGTCCAATGGTGACAGCTCATGGTCACAGAGAGTCAACACTACACCCACTCCAGGAGTCCGATGGTGACAGGTCACAGTCACAGAGAGTCAATACTACACCCAGTCCAGGAGTCCGATGGTGACAGGTCACAGTCACAGAGAGTCAATACTACACCCAGTCACAGAGAGTCCGATGGTGACAGGTCACAGTCACAGAGAGTCAACACTGCGCCCAGTCCATGAGTCCGATGGTGACAGGTCACAGTCACAGAGCTGGTTCAACACTACACCCAGTCCAGGAGTCCGATGGTGACAGGTCACAGTCACAGAGAGTCAATACTACACCCAGTCACAGAGAGTCCGATGGTGACAGGTCACAGTCACAGAGAGTCAACACTACACCCAGTCCAGGAGTCCGATGGTGACAGATCACAGTCACGGAGAGTCAACACTACACCCAGTCCAGGAGTCCGATGGTGACAGGTCACAGTCACAGAGAGTCAACACTGCACCCAGTCCAGGAGTCCGATGGTGACAGGTCACAGTCACAGAACCGGTTCAACACTACACAGACTCCAGGAGTCGGATGGTGACAGGTCACAGTCACAGAGAGTCCGATGGTGACAGGTCACAGTCACAGAGAGTCAACACTGCGCCCAGTCCAGATGTCCGATGGTGACAGGTCACAGTCACAGAGCAGGTTCAACACTACACAGACTCCAGGAGTCCGATGGTGACAGGTCACAGTCACAGTACGTCCGATGGTGACAGGTCACAGTCACAGAGAGTCAACACTACACCCAGTCCAGGAATCCGATGGTGACAGGTCACAGTCACAGAGAGTCAACACTACACCCAGTCCAGGAACCCGATGGTGACAGGTCACAGTCACAGAGCCGGTTCAACACTACACAGACTCCAGGAGTCCGATGGTGACAGGTCACAGTCACAGAGAGTCAACACTACACCCAGTCCAGGAGTCCGATGGTGACAGGTCACAGTCACAGAGCTGGTTCAACGCTACACCGAGTCCAGGAGTTCGATGGTGACAGGTCACAGTCACAGAGCAGGTTCAACACGACACCCAGTCACAGAGAGCCCGATGGTAACAGGTCACAGTCACAGTACGTCCGATGGTGACAGGTCACAGTCGCAGAGAGTCAACACTACGCCCACTCCAAGAGTCCGATTGTGACAGGTCACAGTCACAGAGAGTCAACACTACACCCAGTCCAGGAGTCCGATGGTGACAGGTCACAGTCACAGAGCCGGTTCAACACTACACCCAGTCCAGGAGTCCGATGGTGACAGGTCACAGTCACAGAGAGTCAACACTGCGCCCAGTCCAGGAGTCCGATGGTGACAGGTCACAGTCACAGAGAGTCAACACTGCGCCCAGTCCAGGAGTCCGATTGTGACAGGTCACAGTCACAGAGCTGGTTCAACGCTACACCCAGTCCAGGTGTCCGATGGTGACAGGTCACAGTCACAGAGAGTCAACACTGCGCCCAGTCCAGATGTCCGATGGTGACAGGTCACAGTCACAGAGCCGATTCAACACTACACCCAGTCCAGGAGTCCGATGGTGACAGGTCACAGTCACAGAGAGTCCGATGGTGACAGGTCACAGTCACAGAGAGTCAACACTACACCCAGTCCAGGAGTCCGATGGTGACAGATCACAGTCACAGAGAGTCAACACTACACCCAGTCCAGGAGTCCGATGGTGACAGGTCACAGTCACAGAGAGTCAACACTGCACCCAGTCCAGGAGTCCGATGGTGACAGGTCACAGTCACAGAGAGTCAACACTACACCCAGTCACAGAGAGTCCGATGGTGACAGGTCACAGTCACAGAGAGTCCGATGGTGACAGGTCACAGTCACAGAGAGTCAACACTACACCCAGTCACAGAGAGTCCGATGGTGACAGGTCACAGTCACAGAGAGTCAACACTACACCCACTCCAGGAGTCCGATGGTGACAGGTCACAGTCACAGAGAGTCAACACTACACCCACTCCAGGAGTCCGATGGTGACAGGTCACAGTCACAGAGAGTCAGAACTACCCCTATTCCAGTAGTCCGATTGTGACAGATCACCGTCACAGAGCAGGTTCTATACTACACCCAGTCCAGGAGTCCAATGGTGACAGCTCATGGTCACAGAGAGTCAATACTACACCCACTCCAGGAGTCCGATGGTGACAGCTCATGGTCACAGAGAGTCAATACTACACCCAGTCACAGAGAGTCCGATTGTGACAGATCACATTCACAGAGAGTCAACACTGCGCCCAGCCCATGAGTCCGATTGTGACAGGTCACAGTCACAGAGCTGGTTCAACGCTACACCCAGTCCAGGAGTCCGATGGTGACAGGTCACAGTCACAGAGAGTCAACACTGCACCCAGTCCAGGAGTCCGATGGTGACAGGTCACAGTCACAGAGAGTCCGATGGTGACAGGTCACAGTCACAGAGAGTCAACACTACACCCAGTCCAGGAGTCCGATGGTGACAGGTCACAGTCACAGAGAGTCAGAACTACCCCCATTTCAGTAGTCCGATTGTGACAGGTCACAGTCACAGAGCCGGTTCAACACTACACCCAGTCAAGGAGTCCGATGGTGACAGGTCACAGTCACAGAGAGTCAGCACTGCGCCCAGTCCAGGAGTCCGATGGTGACAGGTCACAGTCACAGAGCCGATTCAACACTACACCCAGTCCAGGAGTCCGATGGTGACAGGTCACAGTCACAGAGAGTCAACACTACACCCAGTCACAGAGAGTCCGATGGTGACAGGTCACAGTCACAGAGCTGGTTCAACGCTACACCGAGTCCAGGAGTTCGATGGTGACAGGTCACAGTCACAGAGCAGGTTCAACACTACACCCAGTCACAGAGAGCCCGATGGTAACAGGTCACAGTCACAGTACGTCCGATGGTGACAGGTCACAGTCGCAGAGAGTCAACACTACGCCCACTCCAAGAGTCCGATTGTGACAGGTCACAGTCACAGAGAGTCAACACTACACCCAGTCCAGGAGTCCGATGGTGACAGGTCACAGTCACAGAGAGTGAACACTACACCCAGTCATAGAGAGTCCGATGGTGACAGGCCACAGTCACAGAGAGTCAGCACTACCCCCAGTCCAGGAGTCCGATGGTGACAGGTCACAGTCACAGAGAGTCAACACTGCACCCAGTCCAGGAGTCCGATGGTGACAGGTCACAGTCACAGAGAGTCAACACTACACCCCGTCACAGAGAGTCCAATGGTGACAAGTCACAGTCACAGAGAGTCAACACTACACCCTCTCCAGCAGTCCGATTGTGACAGATCACAGTCACAGATAGTCAACACTACACCCAGTCACAGAGAGTCCGATGGTGACAGGTCACAGTTACAGAGAGTCAACACTACACCCCGTCACAGAGAGTCCAATGGTGACAGGTCACAGTCACAGAGAGTCAACACTACACCCAGTCCAGGAGTCCGATGGTGACAGGTCACAGTCACAGAGAGTCAACACTACACCCAGTCCAGGAGTCCGATGGTGACAGGTCACAGTCACAGAGAGTCAGAACTACCCCCATTCCAGTAGTCCGATTGTGACAGGTCACCGTCACAGAGCAGGTTCTATACTACACCCAGTCCAGGAGTCCAATAGTGACAGCTCATGGTCACAGAGAGTCAATACTACACCCAGTCACAGAGAGTCCGATTGTGACAGATCACAGTCACAGAGAGTCAACACTACACCCACTCCAGGAGTCCGATGGTGACAGCTCATGGTCACAGAGAGTCAATACTACACCCAGTCACAGAGAGTCCGATTGTGACAGATCACAGTCACAGAGAGTCAACACTACACCCAGTCACAGAGAGTCCGATGGTGACAGGTCACAGTCACAGACAGTCAACACTGCACCCAGTCCAGGAGTCCGATGGTGACAGGTCACAGTCACAGAGCTGGTTCAACGCTACACCCAGTCCAGGAGTCCGATGGTGACAGGTCACAGTCACAGAGAGTCCGATGGTGACAGGTCACAGTCACAGAGAGTCAACACTACACCCAGTCCAGGAGTCCGATGGTGACAGGTCACAGTCACAGAGAGTCAACACTACACCCAGTCCAGGAGTCCGATGGTGACAGGTCACAGTCACAGAGCCGGTTCAACACTACACCCAGTCCAGGAGTCCGATGGTGACAGGTCACAGTCACAGAGAGTCAGCACTGCGCCCAGTCCAGGAGTCCGATGGTGACAGGTCACAGTCACAGAGCTGGTTCAACGCTACACCCAGTCCAGGTGTCCGATGGTGACAGGTCACAGTCACAGAGAGTCCGATGGTGACAGGTCACAGTCACAGAGAGTCAACACTGCACCCAGTCCAGGAGTCCGATGGTGACAGGTCACAGTCACAGAGAGTCCGATGGTGACAGGTCACAGTCACAGAGAGTCAACACTGCGCCAAGTCCAGGAGTCCGATGGTGACAGGTCACAGTCACAGAGCCGGTTCAACACTACACCCCTTCCAGGAGTCCGATGGTGACAGGTCACAGTCACAGAGAGTCAACACTACACCCAGTCACAGAGAGTCCGATGGTGACAGGTCACAGTCACAGAGCTGGTTCAACGCTACACCGAGTCCAGGAGTTCGATGGTGACAGGTCACAGTCACAGAGCAGGTTCAACACTACACCCAGTCACAGAGAGCCCGATGGTAACAGGTCACAGTCACAGAACGTCCGATGGTGACAGGTCACAGTCGCAGAGAGTCAACACTACACCCACTCCAAGAATCCGATTGTGACAGGTCACAGTCACAGAGAGTCAACACTACATCTAGTCCAGGAATCCGATGGTGACAGGTCACAGTCACAGAGCCGGTTCAACACTACACCCAGTCCAGGAGTCCGATGGTGACAGGTCACAGTCACAGAGAGTCAGCACTGCGCCCAGTCCAGGAGTCCGATGGTGACAGGTCACAGTCACATAGAGTCAACACTGCGCCCAGTCCAGGAGTCCGAATGTGACAGGTTACAGTCACAGAGCTGGTTCAACGCTACACCCAGTCCAGGTGCCCGATGGTGACAGGTCACAGTCACAGAGAGTCCGATGGTGAAAGGTCACAGTCACAGAGAGTCAACACTGCGCCCAGTCAAGATGTCCGATGGTGACAGGTCACAGTCACAGAGCCGATTCAACACTACACCCAGTCCAGGAGTCCGATGGTGACAGGTCACAGTCACCGAGAGTCCGATGGTGACAGGTCACAGTCACAGACAGTCAACACTACACCCAGTCCAGGATTCCGTTGGTGACAGATCACAGTCACAGAGAGTCAACACTACACCCAGTCCAGGAGTCCGATGGTGACAGGTCACAGTCACAGAGAGTCAACACTGCAACCAGTCCAGGAGTCCGATGGTGACAGGTCACAGTCACAGAGAGTCAACACTACACCCAGTCACAGAGAGTCCAATGGTGACAGCTCACAGTCACAGAGAGTCAACACTACACCCACTCCAGGAGTCCGATGGTGACAGGTCACAGTCACAGAGAGTCAACACTACACCCACTCCAGGAGTCCGATGGTGACAGGTCACAGTCACAGAGAGTCAACACTACACCCTCTCCAGGAGTCCGATGGTGACAGGTCACAGTCACAGAGAGTCAGAACTACCCCTATTCCAGTAGTCCGATTGTGACAGATCACCGTCACAGAGCAGGTTCTATACTACACCCAGTCACAGAGAGTCCGATTGTGACAGATCACATTCACAGAGAGTCAACACTACACCCAGTCACAGAGAGTCTGATGGTGACAGGTCACAGTCACATAGCCGGTTCAACACTGCACCCAGTCCAGGAGTCCGATGGTGACAGGTCACAGTCACAGAGAGTCCGATGGTGACAGGTCACAGTCACAGAGAGTCAACACTACACCCAGTCACAGAGAGTCCGATGGTGACAGGTCACAGTCACAGAGCTGGTTCAACGCTACACCGAGTCCAGGAGTTCGATGGTGACAGGTCACAGTCACAGAGCAGGTTCAACACTACACCCAGTCACAGAGAGTCCGATGGTGACAGGTCACAGTCACAGAGAGTCAGCACTACACCCAGTCACAGAGAGTCCGATGGTGACAGGTCACAGTCACAGAGAGTCAACACTACACCCAGTCCAGGAGTCCGATGGTGACAGGTCACAGTCACAGAGAGTCAGCACTGCGCCCAGTCCAGGAGTCCGATGGTGACAGGTCACAGTCACAGAGAGTCAACACTACACCCAGTCCAGGAGTCCGATGGTGACAGGTCACAGTCACAGAGAGTCAACACTACACCCACTCCAGGAGTCCGATGGTGACAGGTTACAGTCACAGAGAGTCAGCACTACCCCCATTCCAGTAGTCCGATTGTGACAGATCACAGTCACAAAGAGTCAGCACTACACCCAGTCACAGAGAGTTCAATGGTTACAGGTCACAGTCACAGAGAGTGAACACTACACCCAGTCACAGAGAGTCCGATGGTGACAGGCCACAGTCACAGAGAGTCAGCACTACCCCCAGTCCAGGAGTCCGATTGTGACAGATCACAGTCACAGATAGTCAACACTACACCCAGTCACAGAGAGTCCGATGGTGACAGGTGACAGTCACAGAGAGTCAACACTACACCCCGTCACAGAGAGTCCAATGGTGACAGGTCACAGTCACAGAGAGTCAACACTACACCCAGTCCAGGAGTCCGATGGTGACAGGTCACAGTCACAGATAGTCAACACTACACCCAGTCACAGAGAGTCCGATGGTGACAGGTCACAGTTACAGAGAGTCAACACTACACCCCGTCACAGAGAGTCCAATGGTGACAGGTCACAGTCACAGAGAGTCAACACTACACCCCGTCACAGAGAGTCCAACGGTGACAGGTCACAGTCACAGAGAGTCAACACTACACCCAGTCCAGGAGTCCGATGGTGACAGGTCACAGTCACAGAGAGTCAGAACTACCCCCATTTCAGTAGTCCGATTGTGACAGGTCACAGTCACAGAGCCGGTTCAACACTACACCCAGTCAAGGAGTCCGATGGTGACAGGTCACAGTCACAGAGAGTCAACACTACACCCAGTCACAGAGAGTCCGATGGTGACAGGTCACAGTCACAGAGAGTCAACACTGCACCCAGTCCAGGAGTCCGATGGTGACAGGTCACAGTCACAGAGCCGGTTCAACACTACACCCAGTCCAGGAGTCCGATGGTGACAGGTCACAGTCACAGAGAGTCCGATGGTGACAGGTCACAGTCACAGAGAGTCAACACTGCGCCCAGTCCAGGAGTCCGATGGTGACAGGTCACAGTCACAGAGCCGGTTCAACACTACACCCAGTCCAGGAGTCCGATGGTGACAGGTCACAGTCACAGAGAGTCAGCACTGCGCCCAGTCCAGGAGTCCGATGGTGACAGGTCACAGTCACAGAGCTGGTTGAACGCTACACCCAGTCCAGGTGTCCGATGGTGACAGGTCACAGTCACAGAGAGTCCGATGGTGACAGGTCACAGTCACACAGAGTCAACACTGCACCCAGTCCAGGAGTCCGATGGTGACAGGTCACAGTCACAGAGAGTCCGATGGTGACAGGTCACAGTCACAGAGAGTCAACACTGCGCACAGTCAAGATGTCCGATGGTGACAGGTCACAGTCACAGAGCCGATTCAACACTACACCCCTTCCAGGAGTCCGATGGTGACAGGTCACAGTCACAGAGAGTCAACACTACACCCAGTCACAGAGAGTCCGATGGTGACAGGTCACAGTCACAGAGCTGGTTCAACGCTACACCGAGTCCAGGAGTTCGATGGTGACAGTTCACAGTCACAGAGCAGGTTCAACACTACACCCAGTCACAGAGAGCCCGATGGTAACAGGTCACAGTCACAGAACGTCCGATGGTGACAGGTCACAGTCGCAGAGAGTCAACACTACACCCACTCCAAGAATCCGATTGTGACAGGTCACAGTCACAGAGAGTCAACACTACATCTAGTCCAGGAGTCCGATGGTGACAGGTCACAGTCACAGAGCCGGTTCAACACTACACCCAGTCCAGGAGTCCGATGGTGACAGGTCACAGTCACAGAGAGTCAGCACTGCGCCCAGTCCAGGAGTCCGATGGTGACAGGTCACAGTCACAGAGAGTCAACACTGCGCCCAGTCCAGGAGTCCGATTGTGACAGGTCACAGTCACAGAGCTGGTTCAACGCTACACCCAGTCCAGGTGTCCGATGGTGACAGGTCACAGTCACAGAGAGTCCGATGGTGACAGGTCACAGTCACAGAGAGTCAACACTGCGCCCAGTCCAGATGTCCGATGGTGACAGGTCACAGTCACAGAGCCGATTCAACACTACACCCAGTCCAGGAGTCCGATGGTGACAGGTCACAGTCACCGAGAGTCCGATGGTGACAGGTCACAGTCACAGACAGTCAACACTACACCCAGTCCAGGAGTCCGATGGTGACAGTTCACAGTCACAGAGAGTCAACACTACACCCAGTCCAGGAGTCCGATGGTGACAGGTCACAGTCACAGAGAGTCAACACTGCACCCAGTCCAGGAGTCCGATGGTGACAGGTCACAGTCACAGAGAGTCAATACTACACCCAGTCACAGAGAGTCCGTTGGTGGCAGGTCACAGTCACTGAGAGTCAACACTACACCCAGTCACAGAGAGTCCAATGGTGACAGCTCACAGTCACAGAGAGTCAACACTACACCCACTCCAGGAGTCCGATGGTGACAGGTCACAGTCACAGAGAGTCAACACTACACCCTCTCCAGGAGTCCGATGGTGACAGGTCACAGTCACAGAGAGTCAGAACTACCCCTATTCCAGTAGTCCGATTGTGACAGATCACCGTCACAGAGCAGGTTCTATACTACACCCAGTCACAGAGAGTCCGATTGTGACAGATCACATTCACAGAGAGTCAACACTACACCCAGTCACAGAGAGTCCGATGGTGACAGGTCACAGTCACAGACAGTCAACACTGCACCCAGTCCAGGAGTCCGATGGTGACAGGTCACAGTCACAGAGAGTCCGATGGTGACAGGTCACAGTCACAGAGAGTCAACACTACACCCAGTCACAGAGAGTCCGATGGTGACAGGTCACAGTCACAGAGCTGGTTCAACGCTACACCGAGTCCAGGAGTTCGATGGTGACAGGTCACAGTCACAGAGCAGGTTCAACACTACACCCAGTCACAGAGAGTCCGATGGTGACAGGCCACAGTCACAGAGAGTCAGCACTGCGTCCAGTCCAGGAGTCCGATGGTGACAGGTCACAGTCACAGAGAGTCAACACTGCGCCCAGTCCAGGAGTCCGATTGTGACAGGTCACAGTCACAGAGAGTCAACACTACACCCAGTCACAGAGAGTCCAATGGTGACAGGTCACAGTCACAGAGAGTCAACACTACACCCAGTCACAGAGAGTCCGATGGTGACAGGCCACAGTCACAGAGAGTCAGCACTACCCCCAGTCCAGGAGTCCGATTGTGACAGATCACAGTCACAGAGAGTCAACACTACACCCAGTCACAGAGAGTCCGATGGTGACAGGTCACAGTCACAGAGAGTCAACACTACACCCAGTCACAGAGAGTCCAATGGTGACAGGTCACAGTCACAGAGAGTCAACACTACACCCAGTCCAGGAGTCCGATTGTGACAGATCACAGTCACAGATAGTCAACACTACACCCAGTCACAGAGAGTCCGATGGTGACAGGTCACAGTCACAGAGAGTCAACACTACACCCCGTCACAGAGAGTCCAATGGTGACAGGTCACAGTCACAGAGAGTCAACACTACACCCCGTCACAGAGAGTCCAATGGTGACAGGTCACAGTCACAGAGAGTCAACACTACACCCACTCCAGGAGTCCGATGGTGACAGGTCACAGTCACAGAGAGTCAGAACTACCCCCATTCCAGTAGTCCGATTGTGACAGGTCACCGTCACAGAGCAGGTTCTACACTACACCCAGTCCAGGAGTCCAATAGTGACAGCTCATGGTCACAGAGAGTCAATACTACACCCAGTCACAGAGAGTCCGATTGTGACAGATCACAGTCACAGAGAGTCAACACTACACCCACTCCAGGAGTCCGATGGTGACAGCTCATGGTCACAGAGAGTCAATACTACACCCAGTCCCAGAGAGTCCGATTGTGACAGATCACAGTCACAGAGAGTCAACACTACACCCAGTCACAGAGAGTCCGATGGTGACAGGTCACAGTCACAGACAGTCAACACTGCACCCAGTCCAGGAGTCCGATGGTGACAGGTCACAGTCACAGAGCTGTTTCAACGCTACACCCAGTCACAGAGAGTCCGATGGTGACAGGTCACAGTCACAGAGAGTCCGATGGTGACAGGTCACAGTCACAGAGAGTCAACACTACACCCAGTCCAGGAGTCCGATGGTGACAGGTCACAGTCACAGAGAGTCAACACTACACCCCGTCACAGAGAGTTCAATGGTTACAGGTCACAGTCACAGAGAGTGAACACTACACCCAGTCATAGAGAGTCCGATGGTGACAGGCCACAGTCACAGAGAGTCAGCACTACCCACAGTCCAGGAGTCCGATTGTGACAGATCACAGTCACAGATAGTCAACACTACACCCAGTCACAGAGAGTCCGATGGTGACAGGTCACAGTCACAGAGAGTCAACACTACACCCAGTCACAGAGAGTCCGATGGTGACAGGTCACAGTCACAGAGAGTCAACACTACACCCAGTCCAGGAGTCCGATTGTGACAGATCACAGTCACAGATAGTCAACACTACACCCAGTCCAGGAGTCCGATGGTGACAGGTCACAGTCACAGAGAGTCAACACTACACCCAGTCACAGAGAGTCCGATGGTGACAGGTCACAGTCACAGAGAGTCAACACTACACCCACTCCAGAGAGTCCGATGGTGACAGGTCACAGTCACAGAGAGTCAACACTACGCCCAGTCCAGGAGTCCGATGGTGACAGATCACAGTCACAGAGAGTCAACACTACACCCAGTCCAGGAGTCCGATGGTGACAGGTCACAGTCACAGAGCAGGTTCAACACTACACAGACTCCAGGAGTCCGATGGTGACAGGTCACAGTCACAGAGAGTCAATACTACACCCAGTCACAGAGAGTCCGATGGTGACAGGTCACAGTCACAGAGAGTCAACACTGCACCCAGTCCAGGAGTCCGATGGTGACAGGTCACAGTCACAGAGAGTCAGTACTACACCCAGTCATAGAGAGTCCGATTGTGACAGATCACAGTCACAGAGAGTCAACACTAAACCCAGTCACAGAGAGTCCGATGGTGACAGGTCACAGTCACAGACAGTCAACACTGCACCCAGTCCAGGAGTCCGATGGTGACAGGTCACAGTCACAGAGCTGGTTCAACACTACACCCAGTCCAGGAGTCCGATGGTGACAGGTCACAGTCACAGAGAGTCCGATGGTGACAGGTCACAGTCACAGAGAGTCAACACTGCGCCCAGTCCAGGAGTCCGATGGTGACAGGTCACAGTCACAGAGCCGGTTCAACACTACACCCAGTCCAGGAGTCCGATGGTGACAGGTCACAGTCACAGAGAGTCAGCACTGCGCCCAGTCCAGGAGTCCGATGGTGACAGGTCACAGTCACAGAGCTGGTTGAACGCTACACCCAGTCCAGGTGTCCGATGGTGACAGGTCACAGTCACAGAGAGTCCGATGGTGACAGGTCACAGTCACAGAGAGTCAACACTGCACCCAGTCCAGGAGTCCGATGGTGACAGGTCACAGTCACAGAGAGTCCGATGGTGACAGGTCACAGTCACAGAGAGTCAACACTGCGCCCAGTCCAGGAGTCCGATGGTGACAGGTCACAGTCACAGAGCCGATTCAACACTACACCCAGTCCAGACTTCCGATGGTGACAGGTCACAGTCACAGAGAGTCAACACTACACCCAGTCACAGAGAGTCCGATGGTGACAGGTCACAGTCACAGAGCTGGTTCAACGCTACACCGAGTCCAGGAGTTCGATGGTGACAGGTCACAGTCACAGAGCAGGTTCAACACTACACCCAGTCTGAGAGAGCCCGATGGTAACAGGTCACAGTCACAGTACGTCCGATGGTGACAGGTCACAGTCGCAGAGAGTCAACACTACGCCATCTCCAAGAGTCCGATTGTGACAGGTCACAGTCACAGAGAGTCAACACTACATCTAATCCAGGAGTCCGATGGTGACAGGTCACAGTCACAGAGCCGGTTCAACACTACACCCAGTCCAGGAGTCCGATGGTGACAGGTCACAGTCACAGAAAGTCAGCACTGCGCCCAGTCCAGGAGTCCGATGGTGACAGGTCACAGTCACACAGAGTCAACACTGCGCCCAGTCCAGGGGTCCGATTGTGACAGGTCACAGTCACAGAGCTGGTTCAACGCTACACCCAGTCCAGGTGCCCGATGGTGACAGGTCACAGTCACAGAGAGTCCGATGGTGACAGGTCACAGTCACAGAGAGTCAACACTGCGCCCAGTCAAGATGTCCGATGGTGACAGGTCACAGTCACAGAGCCGATTCAACACTACACCCAGTCCAGGAGTCCGATGGTGACAGGTCACAGTCACCGAGAGTCCGATGGTGACAGGTCACAGTCACAGAGAGTCAACACTACACCCAGTCCAGGAGTCCGATGGTGACAGATCACAGTCACAGAGAGTCAACACTACACCCAGTCCAGGAGTCCGATGGTGACAGGTCACAGTCACAGAGAGTCAACACTGCACCCAGTCCAGGAGTCCGATGGTGACAGGTCACAGTCACAGAGAGTCAATACTACACCCAGTCACAGAGAGTCCGATGGTGGCAGGTCACAGTCACTGAGAGTCAACACTACACCCAGTCACAGAGAGTCCAATGGTGACAGGTCACAGTCACAGAGAGTCAACACTACACCCAGTCCAGGAGTCCGATGGTGACAGGTCACAGTCACAGAGAGTCAACACTACACCCTCTCCAGGAGTCCGATGGTGACAGGTCACAGTCACAGAGAGTCAGAACTACCCCTATTCCAGTAGTCCGATTGTGACAGATCACCGTCACAGAGCAGGTTCTATACTACACCCAGTCACAGAGAGTCCGATTGTGACAGATCACATTCACAGAGAGTCAACACTACACCCAGTCACAGAGAGTCCGATGGTGACAGGTCACAGTCACAGACAGTCAACACTGCACCCAGTCCAGGTGTCCGATGGTGACAGGTCACAGTCACAGAGAGTCCGATGGTGAATAGGTCACAGTCACAGAGAGTCAACACTACACCCAGTCACAGAGAGTCCGATGTTGACAGGTCACAGTCACAGAGCTGGTTCAACGCTACACCGAGTCCAGGAGTTCGATGGTGACAGGTCACAGTCACAGAGCAGGTTCAACACTACACCCAGTCACAGAGAGTCCGATGGTGACAGGTCACAGTCACAGAGAGTCAGCACTACACCCAGTCACAGAGAGTCCGATGGTGACAGGCCACAGTCACAGAGAGTCAGCACTGCGTCCAGTCCAGGAGTCCGATGGTGACAGGTCACAGTCACAGAGAGTCAACACTGCGCCCAGTCCAGGAGTCCGATTGTGACAGGTCACAGTCACAGAGAGTCAACACTACACCCAGTCACAGAGAGTCCGATGGTGACAGGTCACAGTCACAGAGAGTCAACACTACACCCAGTCACAGAGAGTCCGATGGTGACAGGTGACAGTCACAGAGAGTCAACACTACACCCCGTCACGGAGAGTCCAATGGTGACAAGTCACAGTCACAGAGAGTCAACACTACACCCTCTCCAGCAGTCCGATTGTGACAGATCACAGTCACAGATAGTCAACACTACACCCAGTCACAGAGAGTCCGATGGTGACAGGTCACAGTTACAGAGAGTCAACACTACACCCCGTCACAGAGAGTCCAATGGTGACAGGTCACAGTCACAGAGAGTCAACACTACACCCCGTCACAGAGAGTCCAATGGTGACAGGTCACAGTCACAGAGAGTCAGCACTACACCCACTCCAGGAGTCCGATGGTGACAGGTCACAGTCACAGAGAGTCAGAACTACCCCCATTCCAGTAGTCCGATTGTGACAGATCACCGTCACCACAGAGCAGGTTCTATACTACACCCAGTCCAGGAGTCCAATAGTGACAGCTCATGGTCACAGAGAGTCAATACTACACCCAGTCACAGAGAGTCCGATTGTGACAGGTCACAGTCACAGAGAGTCAACACTACACCCACTCCAGGAGTCCGATGGTGACAGGTCACAGTCACAGAGAGTCAACACTACACCCAGTCACAGAGAGTCCGATGGTGACAGGTCACAGTCACAGAGAGTCAACACTGCGCCCAGTCCAGGAGTCCGATGGTGACAGGTCACAGTCACAGAGCTGGTTCAACGCTACACCCAGTCCAGGTGTCCGATGGTGACAGGTCACAGTCACAGAGAGTCCGATGGTGACAGGTCACAGTCACAGAGAGTCAACACTACACCCAGTCCAGAGAGTCCGATGGTGACAGGTCACAGTCACAGAGAGTCAACACTACACCCAGTCCAGGAGTCCGATGGTGACAGGTCACAGTCACAGAGAGTCAACACTACACCCAGTCACAGAGAGTCCGATGGTGACAGGTCACAGTCACAGAGAGTCAACACTACACCCAGTCACAGAGAGTCCAATGGTGACAGGTCACAGTCACAGAGAGTCAACACTACACCCCGTCACAGAGAGTCCAATGGTGACAGGTCACAGTCACAGAGAGTCAACACTACACCCACTCCAGGAGTCCGATGGTGACAGGTCACAGTCACAGAGAGTCAGAACTACCCCCATTCCAGTAGTCCGATTGTGACAGGTCACAGTCACAGAGTCGGTTCAACACTACACCCAGTCCAGGAGTCCGATGGTGACAGGTCACAGTCACAGAGAGTCAACACTACACCCAGTCACAGAGAGTCCGATGGTGACAGGTCACAGTCACAGAGAGTCAACACTACACCCAGTCCAGGAGTCCGATGGTGACAGGTCACAGTCACAGAGAGTCAACACTACACCCAGTCACAGAGAGTCCGATTGTGACAGATCACAGTCACAGAGAGTCAACACTACACCCAGTCACAGAGAGTCCGATGGTGACAGGTCACAGTCACAGACAGTCAACACTGCACCCAGTCCAGGAGTCCGATGGTGACAGGTCACAGTCACAGAGCTGTTTCAACGCTACACCCAGTCACAGAGAGTCCGATGGTGACAGGTCACAGTCACAGAGTGTCCGATGGTGACAGGTCACAGTCACAGAGAGTCAGCACTACCCCCATTCCAGTAGTCCGATTGTGACAGATCTCATTCACAAAGAGTCAACACTACACCCCGTCACAGAGAGTTCAATGGTTACAGGTCACAGTCACAGAGAGTGAACACTACACCCAGTCATAGAGAGTCCGATGGTGACAGGCCACAGTCACAGAGAGTCAGCACTACCCCCAGTCCAGGAGTCCGATTGTGACAGATCACAGTCACAGAGAGTCAACACTACACCCAGTCACAGAGAGTCCGATGGTGACAGGTCACAGTCACAGAGAGTCAACACTACACCCCGTCACAGAGAGTCCAATGGTGACAGGTCACAGTCACAGAGAGTCAACACTACACCCAGTCCAGGAGTCCGATGGTGACAGGTCACAGTCACAGATAGTCAACACTACACCCAGTCACAGAGAGTCCGATGGTGACAGGTCACAGTTACAGAGAGTCAACACTACACCCCGTCACAGAGAGTCCAATGGTGACAGGTCACAGTCACAGAGAGTCAACACTACACCCCGTCACAGAGAGTCCAATGGTGACAGGTCACAGTCACATAGAGTCAACACTACATATAGTCCAGGAATCCGATGGTGACAGGTCACAGTCACAGAGAGTCAACTCTGCGCCCAGTCCAGGAGTCCGATGGTGACAGGTCACAGTCACAGAGTCGGTTCAACACTACACCCAGTCCAGGAGTCCGATGGTGACAGGTCACAGTCACAGAGAGTCAACACTACACCCAGTCACAGAGAGTCCGATGGTGACAGGTCACAGTCACAGAGAGTCAACACTACACCCACTCCAGGAGTCCGATGGTGACAGCTCATGGTCACAGAGAGTCAATACTACACCCAGTCCCAGAGAGTCCGATTGTGACAGATCACAGTCACAGAGAGTCAACACTAAACCCAGTCACAGAGAGTCCGATGGTGACAGGTCACAGTCACAGACAGTCAACACTGCACCCAGTCCAGGAGTCCGATGGTGACAGGTCACAGTCACAGAGCTGTTTCAACGCTACACCCAGTCACAGGAGTCCGATGGTGACAGGTCACAGTCACAGAGAGTCCGATGGTGACAGGTCACAGTCACAGAGAGTCAACACTACGCCCAGTCCAGGAGTCCGATGGTGACAGGTCACAGTCACAGAGCCGGTTCAACACTACACCCAGTCCAGGAGTCCGATGGTGACAGGTCACAGTCACAGAGAGTCAGCACTGCGCCCAGTCCAGGAGTCCGATGGTGACAGGTCACAGTCACAGAGCTGGTTCAACACTACACCCAGTCCAGGTGTCCGATGGTGACAGGTCACAGTCACAGAGAGTCCGATGGTGACAGGTCACAGTCACAGAGAGTCAACACTGCACCCAGTCCAGGAGTCCGATGGTGACAGGTCACAGTCACAGAGAGTCCGATGGTGACAGGTCACAGTCACAGAGAGTCAACACTGCGCACAGTCAAGATGTCCGATGGTGACAGGTCACAGTCACAGAGCCGATTCAACACTACACCCCTTCCAGGAGTCCGATGGTGACAGGTCACAGTCACAGAGAGTCAACACTACACCCAGTCACAGAGAGTCCGATGGTGACAGGTCACAGTCACAGAGCTGGTTCAACGCTACACCGAGTCCAGGAGTTCGATGGTGACAGTTCACAGTCACAGAGCAGGTTCAACACTACACCCAGTCACAGAGAGCCCGATGGTAACAGGTCACAGTCACAGTACGTCCGATGGTGACAGGTCACAGTCGCAGGGAGTCAACACTACGCCATCTCCAAGAGTCCGATTGTGACAGGTCACAGTCACAGAGAGTCAACACTACATCTAATCCAGGAGTCCGATGGTGACAGGTCACAGTCACAGAGCCGGTTCAACACTACACCCAGTCCAGGAGTCCGATGGTGACAGGTCACAGTCACAGAGAGTCAGCACTGCGCCCAGTCCAGGAGTCCGATGGTGACAGGTCACAGTCACAGAGAGTCAACACTGCGCCCAGTCCAGGAGTCCGATTGTGACAGGTCACAGTCACAGAGCTGGTTCAACGCTACACCCAGTCCAGGTGTCCGATGGTGACAGGTCACAGTCACAGAGAGTCCGATGGTGACAGGTCACAGTCACAGAGAGTCAACACTGCGCCCAGTCAAGATGTCCGATGGTGACAGGTCACAGTCACAGAGCCGATTCAACACTACACCCAGTCCAGGAGTCCGATGGTGACAGGTCACAGTCACCGAGAGTCCGATGGTGACAGGTCACAGTCACAGACAGTCAACACTACACCCAGTCCAGGAGTCCGATGGTGACAGATCACAGTCACAGAGAGTCAACACTACACCCAGTCCAGGAGTCCGATGGTGACAGGTCACAGTCACAGAGAGTCAACACTGCACCCAGTCCAGGAGTCCGATGGTGACAGGTCACAGTCACAGAGAGTCAACACTACACCCAGTCACAGAGAGTCCGTTGGTGGCAGGTCACAGTCACAGAGAGTCAACACTACACCCAGTCACAGAGAGTCCAATGGTGACAGCTCACAGTCACAGAGAGTCAACACTACACCCACTCCAGGAGTCCGATGGTGACAGGTCACAGTCACAGAGAGTCAACACTACACCCTCTCCAGGAGTCCGATGGTGACAGGTCACAGTCACAGAGAGTCAGAACTACCCCTATTCCAGTAGTCCGATTGTGACAGGTCACAGTCACAGAGCAGGTTCAACACTACACCCAGTCACAGAGAGTCCGATGGTGACAGATCACAGTCACAGAGAGTCAACACTACACCCAGTCACAGAGAGTCCGATGGTGACAGGTCACAGTCACAGAGAGTCAACACTGCACCCAGTCCAGGAGTCCGATGGTGACAGGTCACAGTCACAGAGAGTCCGATGGTGACAGGTCACAGTCACAGAGAGTCAACACTACACCCAGTCACAGAGAGTCCGATGGTGACAGGTCACAGTCACAGAGCTGGTTCAACGCTACACCGAGTCCAGGAGTTCGATGGTGACAGGTCACAGTCACAGAGCAGGTTCAACACTACACCCAGTCACAGAGAGTCCGATGGTGACAGGTCACAGTCACAGAGAGTCAACACTACACCCAGTCACAGAGAGTCCGATGGTGACAGGTCACAGTCACAGAGAGTCAACACTACACCCAGTCCAGGAGTCCGATGGTGACAGGTCACAGTCACAGAGAGTCAGCACTGCGCCCAGTCCAGGAGTCCGATTGTGACAGGTCACAGTCACAGAGAGTCAACACTACACCCCGTCACAGAGAGTCCAATGGTGACAGGTCACAGTCACAGAGAGTCAACACTACACCCAGTCACAGAGAGTCCGATGGTGACAGGTGACAGTCACAGAGAGTCAACACTACACCCCGTCACGGAGAGTCCGATGGTGACAGGTCACAGTCACAGAGAGTCAACACTACACCCAGTCCAGGAGTCCGATTGTGACAGATCACAGTCACAGATAGTCAACACTACACCCAGTCACAGAGAGTCCGATGGTGACAGGTCACAGTCACAGAGAGTCAACACTACACCCCGTCACAGAGAGTCCAATGGTGACAGGTCACAGTCACAGAGAGTCAACACTACACCCCGTCACAGAGAGTCCAATGGTGACAGGTCACAGTCACAGAGAGTCAGCACTACACCCACTCCAGGAGTCCGATGGTGACAGGTCACAGTCACAGAGAGTCAGAACTACCCCCATTCCAGTAGTCCGATTGTGACAGATCACCGTCACAGAGCAGGTTCTATACTACACCCAGTCCAGGAGTCCAATGGTGACAGGTCACAGTCACAGAGAGTCAACACTACACCCAGTCACAGAGAGCCCGATGGTAACAGGTCACAGTCACAGAGAGTCAACACTACACCCAGTCCAGGAGTCCGATGGTGACAGGTCACAGTCACAGAGAGTCAACACTACACCCAGTCACAGAGAGTCCGATTGTGACAGATCACAGTCACAGAGAGTCAGCACTGCGCCCAGTCCAGGAGTCCGATGGTGACAGGTCACAGTCACAGAGCTGGTTCAACGCTACACCCAGTCCAGGTGTCCGATGGTGACAGGTCACAGTCACAGAGAGTCCGATGGTGACAGGTGACAGTCACAGAGAGTCAACACTACACCCAGTCACAGATAGTCCAATGGTGACAGGTCACAGTCACAGAGAGTCAACACTACACCCAGTCCAGCAGTCCGATTGTGACAGATCACAGTCACAGATAGTCAACACTACACCCAGTCACAGAGAGTCCGATGGTGACAGGTCACAGTTACAGAGAGTCAACACTACACCCCGTCACAGAGAGTCCAATGGTGACAGGTCACAGTCACAGAGAGTCAACACTACACCCCGTCACAGAGAGTCCAATGGTGACAGGTCACAGTCACAGAGAGTCAACACTACACCCAGTCCAGGAGTCCGATGGTGACAGGTCACAGTCACAGAGAGTCAACACTACACCCAGTCCAGGAGTCCGATGGTGACAGGTCACAGTCACAGAGCCGGTTCAACACTACACCCAGTCCAGGAGTCCGATGGTGACAGGTCACAGTCACAGAGAGTCAACACTACACCCAGTCACAGAGAGTCCAATGGTGACAGGTCACAGTCACAGAGAGTCAACACTACACCCACTCCAGGAGTCCGATGGTGACAGGTCACAGTCACAGAGAGTCAACACTACACCCAGTCCCAGAGAGTCCGATGGTGACAGGTCACAGTCACAGAGAGTCAACACTACACCCAGTCACAGAGAGTCCGATGGTGACAGGTCACAGTCACAGACAGTCAACACTGCACCCAGTCCAGGAGTCCGATGGTGACAGGTCACAGTCACAGAGCTGTTTCAACGCTACACCCAGTCACAGAGAGTCCGATGGTGACAGGTCACAGTCACTGAGAGTCAACACTACACCCAGTCACAGAGAGTCCGATGGTGACAGGTCACAGTCACAGAGAGTGAACACTACACCCAGTCACAGAGAGTCCGATGGTGACAGGCCACAGTCACAGAGAGTCAGCACTACCCCCAGTCCAGGAGTCCGATTGTGACAGATCACAGTCACAGATAGTCAACACTACACCCAGTCACAGAGAGTCCGATGGTGACAGGTGACAGTCACAGAGAGTCAACACTACACCCCGTCACAGAGAGTCCAATGGTGACAGGTCACAGTCACAGAGAGTCAACACTACACCCACTCCAGGAGTCCGATGGTGACAGGTCACAGTCACAGAGAGTCAGCACTACCCCCAGTCCAGGAGTCCGATGGTGACAGGTCACAGTCACAGAGAGTCAACACTACACCCAGTCACAGAGAGTCCGATGGTGACAGGTCACAGTCACAGAGAGTGAACACTACACCCAGTCACAGAGAGTCCGATGGTGACAGGTCACAGTCACAGAGAGTCAACACTACACCCACTCCAGGAGTCCGATTGTGACAGATCACAGTCACAGAGTGTCAACACTACACCCAGTCACAGAGAGTCCGATGGTGACAGGTCACAGTCACAGAGCAGGTTCTATACTACACCCACTCCAGGAGTCCGATGGTGACAGCTCATGGTCACAGAGAGTCAATACTACACCCAGTCACAGAGAGTCCGATTGTGACAGATCACAGTCACAGAGAGTCAACACTACACCCAGTCACAGAGAGTCCGATGGTGACAGATCACAGTCACAGAGAGTCAACACTGCACTCAGCCCAGGAGTCTGTTGGTGACAGGTGAAAGGAGGTGATTTCAAAGAAAATGTGAGAGGCATGCATTTTCACTCAGAAAGTGGTGCGTGTCTGGTGTGTTGCTAGTGGCAGAAACATGTTCAGAGATTTTCAGCCAGGCACGGGAATGTGAGGGAGACAATTGGAATTTTATGCCCATTCTGTAGGCAGAGGGTATTAGTTTAGCTAGCCATTTAATTATTACAGCACAGCATTGTGGAGCAAATGGTCTGTTCCATTTTCTCTGTTATAACCTCTCCTGCATATCCCTCCATTTTTCTAACTCCCACAAGCCTCTCTATGACTCACTAATGTATCTGCCTATCTCACCAGCCTTGGTGGACAGAGTGAGGATGTCTCCGATAGTGAGGGAGGCTAGGACCAGAGGACACAGCCTCAGAATATCAGCACCTCCCTTTAGAATGGGTGAGGAAGAATTTCTTTACCAGAGGGTGGTGAATCTGTAGAATTCTGACTGCAAATAATAGGAAATAGAAGCAGCTCTTGGCTACTCTAGAACTGCAGTTCCTCATCAGTTTGGGGAAATGTTCTCTCTTCTGTGAATAATATTTACTGTCATTCTGGTACAGAAGTCCGAGCCCGATGGGTGATGCCTGGAGACTGGAGGCTTGTCCTGCAGCTGGGGGAATTTGGGATGGGGGGATTTGGGATGGAGGGATTTGGGACGGAAGGATTTGGGATTGGGGGATTTGGGATGGGGAGGAGGAAGAGTGCTGATCATAAACAAGAGAGATCTACAGATGTTGGAATTCCAGAGTTACACACACCAAACGCTGGCCAAACTCAATAGTCCAGGCGGCATCTATGGTGAGGACTACAGAGTTCTGATGGAGGATCTTGGCCTGGAAATATCAACCATTTATTTCACTCCATAGATGCTACCTGACCTGTTGGGTACCAGCACCATTTTGTGTGTGTTAGTCTTGGCATTGTTGTGATCTGCTTTGCTAAGTTCTGAGTTGTTCTGCTGAGCAATGATGCATTTGTCTCAATGTTTCGATGCACATATGATTAATAAATCTGCGTCTGAAACTGATTACAGATGGAGGCAGGCATTTAAGTCAACCATCCAGTGCCCATCTATTCTGTCAGCACATTTGCCAGACATTTCAGCCTCTTGGTGAACTAAGTGCTCATGCGAATGTTCAGAGAGCCTCTGGTTCCACTGTCTCCTCAGGCAGTCAATTCCAGATTCCACCTGAGTTCCTAGGTAGCTCAGCTGGTGGAGTCACTTACTTTTAATCTGAGGCTGCAGGGTTCAATTGGTTACTAGATCCGGGTGTCATGATAGCTAGCAGTTAGACTGATGTTATTACAGTTCGGGACGCCAAAGTTTGGAATTCAGTTCCGGGGTCCTCTGTAAGAGAGCTTATATGTGTCTACCCATGTGCTTGTGGTTTCCTCCGGTTTACTTCCACGGACCAGACATACCAGTTAGCAGGTTAATTGCAACTGGAAATTTTCCTGTGATTAGGCTAGGGTTAAAATCGATAGTTTGCAGGGCAACACAGCTCAGTGGACAAGAGAGCCTGTCTGTACTTTATCTCGGTGGGCCTGTTCTGTACTCTGTCCTGTGGGTTTGTTCTGTACTCTATCTCGGTGGGCCTGTTCTGTACTCTATCTCGGTGGGTTTGTTCTGTACTCTGTCTCGGTGGGCCTGTTCTGTACTCTGTCCTGTGGGTTTGTTCTGTACTCTATCTCGGTGGGCTTGTTCTGTACTCTATCTCGGTGGGTTTGTTTTGTACTCTATCTCCACGGACAAGAGGGCCTGTCTGTACTCTATCTCGGAGGGCCTGTTCTGTACTCTATCTCCACGGACAAGAAGGCCTGTCTGTACTCTATCTCGGTGGACCTGTTCTGTACTCTGTCCTGTGGGTTTGTTCTGTACTCTGTCCTGTGGGTTTGTTCTGTACTCTATCTCGGTGGGTTTGTTCTGTACTCTATCTTCACGGACAAGAAGGCCTGTCTGTACTCTATCTTGGAGGGTTTGTTCTGTACTCTCTCTCGGCGGACAAGAGGGCCTGTCTGTGCTCTATCTCGGAGGGCCTGTTCTGTACTCTATCTTGGTGGGCCGGAGGGCTAAGTCCTGTACTCTATCTCGATGGGCCTGTTCTGTGCTATATTTCTAAATAAAAATAAATTACCTAATTGAATCACTGCCCGTCGTGGAGTTGGCCTGTGATTGGCCAAGAGTTAAAATCGATAGTTTGCTGGGGGGTATATCTCTCAGGGCGATATCTGTACACTGACCGATGTCTCTCAGTCCCTCTCTCTCAGGGGATATCTGTACACTGACCGATGTCTCTCAGTCCCTCTCTCTCAGGGAATATCTGTACACTGACCGATGTCTCTCAGTCCCTCTCTCTCTCTGGGTGATATCTGTACACCGACTGATGTCTCTCAGTCCCTCTCTCTCTGAGGAATATCTGTACACTGACCGGTGTCTCTCAGTCACTTTTTCTCTGCGGGGATTATGGGGGACATCTTGACCCTGACCACCCTTTGAAATTATAGGAGAGTGTAGAGTTTATTAGATACGAATGAAATAGAGATATTTGAAGGTTTTATGGAGCTAAGAAGGGATCATGAGGCAGCAGGGGTTTATAGATCAGGAGGTGAACTGGGCTGGGGGGAGGGTATCTGAGGGCTTCTCAGGCGAAGGGATTGGATGTTGGAGACATTCCAAGGAGTGTAGGAGCTGGACAGGTTAATGGAGACGGATAATCGGTGGATCTGGAGGGATATACAGAGAGAAGGATGCAACACACACAAGATACTGGAGGAACTCAGCATCTATGGAGAAGAGGATAGTTGACGTTTCAGCCTGAGACCATTTAGCAAGAGTCATGAAGGGTCTCAGTCTGAAACATCGACTGTACTCTTTTCCACCGATACTGCTTGGCCTGCTGAGTTCCTCCAGCATTTTGTGTGTGTTGCTCAGATTTACAGCATCTTGTTTAGTGGCTGGATGAGCTTAGGGAAAGGGAAGCTCAGAGGAGCTGGCAAGATGTTACAGAAATCAGGTGCGTCTCTGGATACTGAGAGAGGGGCTGTAGGATCTGGAGGGGCACTCCCAGATGGGGAGGAGGAGATAGGGGCTCTCCCAGATGAGGAGGGGGGAGATAGGGGCTTTCCCAAATGGAGAGGGAGAGGTAGGGACTCTCCTAGGTGTGGGGGGGGGGGAAGATAGGGGCTTTCCCAAATGAGGAGGGGGAAATAGAGTCTCTCCCAGATTGGGAAGGTGAGGTAGGGGC
This sequence comes from Mobula hypostoma, assembly GCF_963921235.1. Taxonomy (NCBI): domain Eukaryota; kingdom Metazoa; phylum Chordata; class Chondrichthyes; order Myliobatiformes; family Myliobatidae; genus Mobula; species Mobula hypostoma. The sequence continues at coordinate 115,353,214 of NC_086099.1, read as the reverse complement.
TCTCCCAGATGGGGAGGGGAAGATAGGGGCTCTCCTGGGAGGGGAGGGAGAGGTATGGGCTCTACCAGATGAGGAAGGGGAGATAGGAGAGGCTCTCCCAGATGAGGAGGGGGAGATAGGGGCTCTCCTGGGAGGGGAGGGAGAGGTATGGGCTCTCCCAGATGAGGAGGGGGAAATAGGGGCTCTCCTGGGGAGGGGGAGATAGGAGGCTCTCCCAGATGAGGAGGGGGAGATAGGAGGGGCTCTCCCAGATGAGGACGGGGAGATATGGGCTCTCTCAAATGGGTAGGGGGAGTTAGGGGCTCTCCCAGATGGGGAGGGGGAGATAGGGGCTCTCCTGGGAGGGGAGGGAGAGGTAGGGGCTCTCCCAGATGGGGAGGGAGAGGTATGGGCTCTCCCAGTTGAGGATGGGGAGATAAGAGGGGCTCTCCCAGATGAGGAGGCGAGGTAGGGGCTCTCCCAGATGGGGAGGGGGAGATAGGAGGGGCTCCCCTGGGAGGGAAGGGGGAGGTAGAGGCTCTCCCAGATGTAGAGGGGGAGGGACCAGGCTCTCCCAGATGGGGAGGGCGAGGTAGGGACTCTCCTGGGAGGGGAGGGAGAGGTAGGGGCTCTCCCAGATGGTGAGTGGGAGGTATGGGCTCTCCCAGTTGAGGATGGGGAGATAATAGGGGCTCTCCCAGATGAGGAGGCGAGGTAGGGGCTCTCCCAGATGGGGAGGGGGAGATAGGAGGGGCTCTCCCAAATGAGGAGGCGAGGTAGGGGCTCTCCCAGATGGGGAGCGGGAGATAGGAGGGGCTGTCCCAGATGAGGAGGGGGAAATAGGGGCTCTCCTGGGAGGGGAGGGAGAGATAGGGGCTCTCCCAGATGGAGAGGGTGAGGTAGGAGGCTCTCTCGGATAGGGTCTCTCCCAGATGGACAGTGGGAGAATGGGGGAGGTTTGGTGGAGATGGTGGGGGTTACAAAGACATGGGGTCTCGGGGTCGAGGGGCTTGAGTGGTTACAAAGACAGCGTGGGATTTAGGAGAGGGGGGCTTTTCCAGATGGGGATGGAGAGGTAGGGGGTCTCCCAGATGGGGAAGGGTGTAGGGGCTGGACGACCTCCCTGGGGGAAGCAACAGTGGCTGTGCCTCTGTCACTGAGTCTGGCCCTGTGGCTGAGAATGGCAAGGAACTGAAGAGGATGACAACAGGAGTAGAGGACTATAGTTAGGGGGACAGATGGGTGATTCCGTGGACGCTGGAAGGAAACATGGATGGTAGTTTGCCTCCCAGGTGCCAGGGTCCGAGATGTTTCTGGATGCGTCCACAATATCCTGAAAAGGGAGGGTGAGCAGCCAGAAGTCGTGGTACATATTAGTACCAATGACATAGGAAGAAAAAGGGAGGAGGTTCTGAAAAACGAATACAGGGAGTTAGGAAGGAAGCTGAGAAGCAGGATCTCAAAAGTAGTAATCTCAGGATTGCTGCCTGTGCCACGCGACAGTGAGGGTAGGATTAGAATGAGGAGGCAGATAAATGTGTGGCTGAGGATTTGGAGCAGGGGGCAGGAATTCAGATTTCTGGATAATTGGTACCTCTTCTGGGGCAGGTAGGACCTGTACAAAAGAGTTAGGTTTCACATGAATCCGAGGGAACCAATATTCTTGTGGGCAGGTTTACTGATTTTTTGAGAGTGGTTTAAATTAATATGGCAGGGGGACAGGAACCAGTATGATAGGGTTAAAAAAAAACATTATGAGAATCATATATAGGCCTCCAATAGAAGCCAGGATGTGGGGTTGAGATTGCAAAGGGAGCTGGAAAAGGCATGTAATAAGGGCAATGACACAATTGTAATGGGGAACCTCAATACGGCAGGGGATTCAGAAAATCAGGTTGGTGTCGGATCGCAAGAGAGGGAATACGTTGTATGTCTACAAGATGGCATTTTAGAGTTGCTTGTGCTTGAACCCACTCGGGGAAAGCCTATCATAGATTGAGTATCGTGTAATAACACAGATCTTATTAGGGAGCTTAACATAAAGGAACCCTGAGGAGACAGTGATCATAATATGATTGAATTCATACTGCAAGTTGAGAGGGAGAAGTATCAGTATCGCAATGGAATAACAGGGATTACAGAGGCATGAGAGAGGAGCTTGACCAGGTGGATTTGAGGTGGGGGGGGGCATACTGGCGGGAATGACGGCAGAGCAGAGATGGCTAAAGTTTCTGGGAATAGTTCATAAGGTGTGGGATAGTCATGTTCAACAGAAGAAATTCTCAAATGGCAGGGGTAGGCAACTGTGGCTGACATGGGAAGTTAAGGACTCCATAAAAGCAAGGAACAGGCATGTAAAGTAGCAAAAGTGAGTGGGAAGTTGGATGATTGGGAAACTTTTAAAATCCAACAAAATGCAACTATAAAAATCTATAAGGAGGGGAAAGATGAAATATAAGGGCAAACTAGCCAATAATAAGAAGCAGGAAACTAGAAGTTTCTCAGTTATATTAAGAGTAAAAGAGCTGAGAGTTGATATTGGGCCACTGGACAATAATGCTGGTGAGGTGAGGTAGTAATGGGGGACAAAGAAATAGCAGATGAACTTAATGGGTACTTTGCATCTGTCTTCACTGTCAGAGGTCCGTGAATGTCAGGGAGCAGGAATGAGTACCATTGGTATTACAAAATAATTTTTTAAGGCATTGCGAGACCATGGATCTGCGCCTGGAAAGTCTTCACTCTCCAGGACGCAGGCCTGGGCAAGGTTGTATGGAAGACCAGCAGTTGTCCATGCTGCAAGTCTCCCCTCTCCACAACACCAATGTTGTCCAAGGGAAGGGCATTAGGACCCATACAGCTTGGCACCAGCGTCGTCGCAGAGCAATGTGTGGTTAAGTACCTTGCTCAAGGACATAACACGTTCCCTCGGCTAGGGCTCGAACTCATGACCTTCAGGTCGCTAGTCCAATGCCTTAACCACTTGGCCACGTGCCCACACAAAAGAATAAGTGCTAGGCAAACTGAAAGGTTTTAAGGTGGATAAGTCACCTGGACCAGAGGGACTACATTCCAGAGACCTGAGAGAGGTTGCAGAAGAGATAATGGATGTAGTGGTCATGATCTTTGAAGAATCACTCAATTCTGGCATGATCTCGGAGGACTGGAAGATTGCAAATGTCACCCCACTCTTTAAGAAGGGAGAAAGGCAGAAGAAAGGAAATTATAGACCGGTTAGTCTAACCTCAGTGGTTGGGAAAGTGTTGGAGTCTATTATTAAGGATGAGATTTCTGGATACTTGGAGACTAATGATAAAATAAGTCGAAGACAACATAGTTTCTATAAAGGGAAATTTTACTTGACAAATCTGTTACAGTTTTCAAGAAAGTAACAAGCACTGGCTGGGAGGTTTGCTAATGCTATCGTGGAGGGTTTAAACTAGATTTGCAGGAGGGTGGGAATCTAAGTCAAGAAGCAGAGGATGGTGCAGTTGGCGCACAAATAGTGACAATTGGAGGGAGTTTGTGAGGAAGGATAAGCAGATGATAGAGCAAAGATGACTCTGCCAAATGGTTTGAGATGTGTCTACTTTAATGCAAGGAGTATCATAAGTAACGCGGATGAGCCTAGAGCATGGATCAATACGTGGAACTATGACATTGTGGTCATTACAGAGAATTGGATGTCTCAGGGGGAGAAATGGCTGCTGAGTGTGCCAGGTTTTAGATGTTTCAAAAAGGACTGGGAGGCAAGAAAGGTGGGCGAGCCGCATTGTTGATCAGGGATAGTGTCCCAGCTGCTGAAAAGTAGGAAGTCATGGAGGGATTGTCTACTGAGTTATTATGGGTGGAAGTCAGAAACAGAAAGGGGGAAATAACTCTACTGGGAGTTTTTTATAGATTCCTCAATAGTAACAGAGACATCAAGGAGCAGAGAGGCAGATTCTGGAGTGGTACAATAATAATAGAGTTGTTATGACGGGAGATTTTAACTTTCCTAATATAGACTGGCATCTCCTAACAGCAAGGAGTTTGACGGGGTGGAGTTTGTTAGGTGCGTTCAGGAAGGTTTCCTGACACAATATGTAGATAAGCCTACAAGAGGAGAGGCTGCACTTGATTTGGTATTGGGAAATGAACCTGGTCAGGTGTTGGATCTCATGGTGGGAGAGCATTTTGTAGGTAGTGATCACAACACTATCTCCTTTATCATTGTGTTGGAGGGGGATAGGAGCAGATAATTTGGGAAAACATTTAATTGGGATAGGGGAAAATATGATGCTATTAGGCAGGAACTTGGGAACATAAATTGGGAGCAGATGTTCTCAGGGAAATGCACGGTAGAAATGTGGCAAATGTTCAGGGAACATTTGCATGGCATTCTGCATAGGTATGTTCCATTGAGGCAGGGAAAGGATGGTAAGGTAAAAAAACCATGGTGTACAAAGGATGTAGAAAATCTATTAAGAAGAAGAGAAAAGCTTACAAAAGGTTCAAGAACCTAGGTTCTGATAGAGTTCTAGAAAATTGTAAGGTTGGCAGGAAGGTTCTTATGAATGAAATTAGGAGAGCCAGAAGGGGCCATGAGAAGGCTTTGGTGAGCAGGATTAAGGAAAACCCCAAGACATTCAACAAGTATGTGAAAAGTAAGAGGATGAGTCATGTGAGAATAGGACCAATCAGATGCGATGGTGGAAATCTGAGGAGGTAGCGGAGGGTATTTAATGAATACTTTGTTTCAGTATTCACCTGTGTAAAGAACCTTGACAATTGTAGGGATCACTTACAGCGGACTGAAATGCTTGAGCATATAGATATTAAGAAAGAGGATGTGCTGGAGCTTTTGAAAAGCATTAAGTTAGATAAGTCACCGGGACTGGACGAGATGTACCCCAGGCTATTGTGGGAAGCTGGGGAGGAGATTGCTGAGCTTCTGGCAATAATGTTTGCATCATCAACAGGGACGGAAGTACCACCAGAGGATTGGAGGGTGCAAATGTTGTTCCCTTGTTCAAGAAAGGGAGTAGAGATAACCCAGGAAATTATAGACCAGTGAGTCTTACTTCAGTGGTTGGAGGAGATCCTGAGAGGCAGGATTTATGAGCATTTGGAGAGGTATAATATGATTAGGGATGGACAGCATGGCTCTGGCAAGGGCAGCTTATGCCTTACGAACCTGATTGAAATTTTTGAGAATGTGACTAAACATATTGATGAAGGTAGAGCAGTGGATGTAGTGTATATGGATTTCAGTCAGACATTTGATAAGGTTCCCCATGCGAGGATTATTCAGGAAGTAAGGAGGCATGGGATCCAAGGGGACATTGCTCTATGGAACCAGAACTGGCTTGCCCACAGAAAGCAAAGAGTGGTTGTAGACAGGTCATATTCTGCATGGAAGACAGTGACCAATGGTATTCCGCAGAGATCTGTTCTGGGACCCCTACTCAGTGACTTTTATAAATGACCTGGGCAAAGAAGTAGAAGGGTGGATTAGTAAGTTTGCTAATGACACAAAGGTTGGGGGTGTTGTGGATAGTGTGGAGGGCTGTCAGATGTTACAGTGGGACATTGATAGGATGCAGAACTGGACTGAGAAATGGCAGATGGAGTTGAACCCAGATAATTATGAATTGGTTGATTTTGGAAGGTCAAATTTGAAGACAGAATATAGTATTAATGGTTTAACTCTTGCAAGTGTGGAGGATCAGAGGGATCTTGGGGTCTGTGTCCAGAGGACACTCAGAGCTGCTGCACAGGTTGACATTGTGGTTAAGAAGGTGTATGGTGTGTTGGCATTCATCAACCATGGGATTGGGTTCAAGAGCCGAGAGGTAGTGTTACAATTATATAAGATCTTGGTTGGAGCCCACTTAGAGTATTGCGTTCATTTCTGGTCACCTCGCTCCAGCAAGGATGCGAATACTATAGAAAGAGTGCAGAGGAGGTTTACAAGGATGTTGCCTGGATTGGGGAGCATGCCGTATGGGAATAGGTTGAGTGAACTTGGCCTTTTCTCCTTGGAATGATGGAGGATGAGAGGTGATGATAGAGGTATATAAGATGATGAGAAGCATTGATCGTGTGGATAGCCAGAAGTTTTCTCCCAGGGCTGAAACAGCTAATATGAGATGGCATAATCTTAAGGTGCTTGGAAGTAGGTACAGAGGGAATGCAGGTAAGTCTTTCACGCAGGAAGTGGTGGGTGTGTGGAATGCACTGCCAGTGTCGGTGGTAGAGGCAGATATAATAGAGTCCTTTAAGAGTTTCTTAGATAGGTACATGGAGCTTAGAACAATAGAGCGCTATGTGGTAGGGAAATTCTAGGCAGCTTATAGAGTAAGTTACATGGTCAGCACAACATTGTGGGCCAAAGGGCCTGTAATGTGCTGTAGATTTCTATGTTCTATGTAAGCAGGGTGGACAATGGAGTGACAGTGGATATCATTTACCTGGATTTTCAGAAGGCATTTGATAAGGAGCCACACATGAGGCTGCTTAACAAGATTGAATCCTATGGCGTAACAGGAAAGATACTGGCATGGATAGAGGAATGGTTGACAGGGAGGAGGCAGTGAGGACCTTTTCTAGTTGGCTGCTGGTGTTCCTCAGGGGGTCAGTATTGGGACTGCTACTTTTCACATTGTTTGTCAATGATTTGGATAATAGAATTGATGGCTTTGTGACAAAGTTTGCGGATGATAGGAAGATAGGTGGAGGGGTAGGTAGTATTGAGGAGGCAATGCAATTGCAACAGAATTGGAAGAATGGGCGGAAATGTATGATAATGCATTTTGGTAAAAGGAATAATAGTGCAGATGATTATCTAAGTGGGAAGCAGGTTCAAACATCAGAAGGTGCAGAGGGACTTAGGAGTCCTCGTGCAGGGCTCCCAGAAGGTTAATTCATAGATTGAATCTGTGGAAAAGAAGGCAAATGTAATGTTGGCATTTATTTCAAGGAGAATAGAATATAAAAGCAAGGAGATTATGCTAGTCAGGCCGTACTTGGAGTATTGTCAACAGTTTTGGGCCCCATATCTCAGTAAGGATATGTTGTCATTGGAGTCTAAATGAGGTTCACGAAGATGATCCAGGAATGAAAGGGTTAACATATGAGGAACGATTGGCAGCTTTGGGCCTGTATTCACTGGAATTTAGAAGAATGCGGGGGGATCTCATTGAAACTACTGAATGTTGAAAGGACTAGATATGGTGGATGTAAAGAGGATGTTTCCTATGGTGGGGTATCCAGAAATAAAGAGCACAGCCTCAAAATTGAAGGGGCAAGCTTTTAAAATAGAGGTAAGGAGGAATTTTTTTAGCCAGGGAGTAGTAAATCTGTGGCATGCTCTGTCACAGACTGCGGTGGAGGCCAAGTCTGTGGGTATATTTAAGGCGGAAGTTGATCGTTTCCTAATTGGTCAGAGCATCAAAGAATATGGGGAGAAGGCAGGTGTATGGGGTTGAGTGGGATCTGGGATCAGCCATGATTGAATGGCAGAGCAGACTCAACGGGCTGAATGGCCAAATTCTGCTCCTAGTTATGGTCTTATGGCTCATGTGGAGCAGGAGCTGGTGTTGGGGCAGGAGAGGCTTCCCTGGAGCGGGAGGGGGTGTAGAGGGTGGAAGGTCTCTCCTGGAGCAGGAGGGGTGTAGGGGCTGGAGGGGCCTTCCCAGATGGGGAGGGGTGTAGGGACTGGAGGGGCCTTCCCAGATGGGGAGCGGTGTAGGGGCTGGAGGGGCCTTCCCAGATGGGGAGGGGTGTAGGGGCTGGAGGGGCCTTCCCAGATGGGGAGGGGTGTAGGGGCTGGAGGGGCCTTCCCAGATGGGGAGGGGAGTAGGGGCTGGAGGGGCCTTCCCAGATGGGGAGGGGTGTAGGGGCCCGGAGGGGCTTTCCCAGATGGGGAGGGGTGTAGGGGCTGGAGGGGCCTTCCCAGATGGGGAGAGGTGTAGGGGCTGGAGGGGCCTTCCCAGATGGGGAGGGGAGTAGGGGCTGGTGGTATAGGGGAAATGAGGGAAGGCTCTCAAAGAGTATGTGCTGTGTTTTTTGTTGTAAAATGTTCTGAGTTTAAAAGGGGTTGAATCGATCAATATTATTTAAGTGATTCAGCAATGGGAATGGGATGATTTGGACAATAGGAGCTTGAGGTTTGGATCATACTGATATCCTTGTGATTGAACACTCTGTTGGACAATGGTAATGTAGAATACTGCAAGTCTGGTGCAAGCATGCTGCCTTGTCTCGGTTGTAGTGAATACGGGGCCCTCATGCTGTTGATTTGCCTGTTGCAGCCATCCAGAAAGGGAGTTGCAGTAACCGGTCTCCGCTGGATTGGAGGCTGGCCTGTCTTCCCGGAGCTGCACTCCAGGGCTTGCTCCGTGGAAGTCAAGCTGGATTGCGTGCATGTGTGTTTATGTTCGTCTTCGTGCAGCTGAGGACTGCTTGTTCTTTCTGACCACACCCGTGCACCATCGAATTACAGGACATGCCTATTGGGGGCTTGGGCCAAATGTACATTGTTTGTTGTGTGACTGTATGTTTACTGCTATCTCGTGTGTGCCTTGTGCTGTGTGTGACCGGTGGTACTCTCTGTTGCACCTTGGCCCCAGTGGATTGCGGTTTCATTTGGCTGTATTTATGGTGTTCACGTATGGTTGAATGAAAATTAAACTTGCACAATCTCAGAACATGCTGCCTCAGTGGAAATTACTTTCTGAGCTTGTCACCAGAAACATTTACAGGAATAAAATGAGGAAGTTATAATGTGTGTATTTATTCTAAAAATAATTGGAGCTAGCCACCGCTAGCAGCAGAGACATGGACAGCAAAACAACTCTGTTGTGGCTGAGCACACTGACCAGTGTCACTGCCTGCACGGCTTACAGGCAGTCATGTTCCAATTACAGCAGAAAATCTCACTACAGCTCGCACAGAAAGCTGGGGCAACTCAGCATCAATGCAAATGAATACGATGGAAACACTTCATCAGGGTTGGAAAGGAAGGGGGAAGGAGCCAGAGTAGGAAAGTGGGGGGAGGGGAAGTAAGACAGGCTAGAAGGTGATAGGTGAAGCCAGGTGGGTTGGGGGGTGTTGGTGGAAGATGAAGTTAGAGGCTGGGAGGTGATAGGTTGAAAAGGTAAAGGGCTGGAGATGAAGGCATCTGATGATAGGAGAGGAGAGTGGACCGTAGGAGACAGGGAAGAACGAGGGCCACCGGGGGAGGTGATAGGCAGGTGAGGAGAAGAGGTAAAGAGCTAAAGTGGGGAATTGGAGAAGAGGGAAGGAGAAGGGGGAAATAAATTTGCAAAAATTGGAGAAATCGATGTTCATGCCACCTAGACAGAATATAAGGTGTTACTCCTCCCCCTGAGAGTGGCAGAAGAGGAGGCCATGATTGGGAATGAGAATGGGAATGGCGATAGGAATTAAAATGGAAATTCCACTTTTTGAGGATAGAGAATCTCACTTTTTCCCTTTACAGTTGAGATTGTTCAAAAAGTGTGGGAGAAGTTTTAGAAGGAAAGTTGGAAGGTAGACATGGACAGCTTTTGGCCCCTCATCAAAGGAAAGACGTGCTGCCTTTGGAGAAGGTCCAGAGAAGGATCCGAGGAATTGCATGAGGGGTGTTTGATGGCCCTGTGCCTGTACTCACTGGAGTCTGGAAGAATGAAGAGGGATCTCACTGAAACCTATTGAATATTGAAAGGTAGAGTGAATCCAGAGAGGATGTTTCCTATAGCGGGAGAGTCCAGGACTTGAGGGCACAGAACAGAAGGGCATAGATAGATAGATACTCTATTGATCCCAAAGGAAATTACAAGTGCACAGATGTACAAATGTTAGAAGAGAAGTAAGAAAGAATAAAAATAAGTTACGTGAAACAGCCTAACAGGAGGGGTCATCACTTCCCTGGCTACAGGCTGACTCACACAGCCTGATGGCCGAGGGTAAGAATGACCTCGTATAATGCTCCTTGGAACAGCGCAGTCATCTTAGTCTATTACTAAATGGGTTCCTCTGTTCAGCCAAGGTGAGAAACATTGTTCAGAATTGCCAGGATTTTCCACAGCATCCATCTATGCAGAACAGCAATAAGAAGAAACCTCTTTAGCCAGAGGGTGGTGAATCTGGAATTCATTGCCACGGACAGCTGTGGAGGCCAGGTCATTGGGTGTGTTTAAAGTTGAGGTTGATGGGTTCTTGATTAGTCAGGGTGAAGGTTATGGTGAGGAGACAGGAGAATCGGGTTGCGAGGGATCATAAATCAGCCATTAGATTAGATTATGAGGACACGCAGTCCTCTTTTATTGTCATTTAGTAATGCATGCATTAAGAAATGATACAATATTCCTCCGGTGTGATATCACAGAAACACAGGACAGACCAAAACTGAAAAACTGACAAAAACCACATAATTATTATATATAGTTACAACAGTGCAAGCAATACCGTAACTTGATGAAGAACAGGCCATGGGCACGGTAAAAAATAGTTCAAAGTCTCTCGAAAGTCCCACATCTCACGCAGATGGGAGAAGGAAGAAAACTCTCCCTGCCATGCCTGACCACCGTCCGACTCTGAGTTGTCCAAAAACTTCCAGCCTCCGACCAGCCGTCCAACACTGAGCACCAAGCACTATCTCTGCTGAGTGCTTCGACCCCAGCCCCAGTTGCCAGCAGCAGGCAAAGCTGAGGATTTGGGGCCTTCCCTCTGGAGATTCTCGATTACACAGTAGCAGCGGCAGCAAACTGGGCATTTCAGAAGTTTCTCCTGATGTTCCTCCGTGCTTCTCATGGCTGTCTCCATCAAATCAGAATTGTGCACGGTACCCCATTTAACAAATACAATATCATTTCACCGGAGAGGCTGCACGCACTGCGTCACGCCGCCATCTTCTCCTCCCGCCTTTTACCCTCACTCATGATGGAATGACTGAAGAGAATTCTGCTCCTGTGGTCACGGTCTGAATCGTGCACAGAGGCACAAACAGATTGGGTGCGTTAAGCAGGTCACACTCAGCACTTGCTCAATCTGCAGCCTGCACACTGAACAAACTCTCACCGATCCCTGTACAATTATTGACAAGCATCCTTGTTCTTAAATTCCAACCCATTGTAATGAAGGTAAATGTGACCTTTGACTTTTCATATAGTCATATTGTTTGCCCTCTGCCCTCTGCCCTCTGCCTGAACTATCTCAAAATACAAATCTCTGTGCAAATAATAGGAAATAGAAGCAGCTCTTGGCCACACTAGAACTGTAGTTCCTCATCAGTTTGGGGAAATGTTATTTCTTCTGTGAATGATATTTTCTGTGTACTGTCATTTAAGTACAGAAATTGAAGCCTGATCAGAGTTCCAAATAAATTTATTATCAAAGTATATGTAAGTGGATTCTGGATAATTGGGACACATTAGGATCTATATTAAGCGGGATCCCAATTATCCGGTTTCATGGAAATAATTTTAAAAGTATAACAAAGAACAAAGACCAAGGTAGATCATGTTTAACCAATCTTATAGAGTTTTTCAAGGAAGTTACCGGGAATGTGGGTGAAGGCAAGGCAGTGGATGTTGACTACATGGACTTCAGCAAGGCTATTGACAAGGTCCCGCATTGGTTGGTGAAGAAGGTTCAGCGGCTCAGCATTCAAGATGAAGTAGTAAATTGGTTTTGACATTGGCTTGATGGGAGAAGCCAGAGGGTGCTAGTAGATGATTGCCTCTCTGACTGGAAGCCTGTGACTAGTGGAGTGCCACAGGGATCAGTGCCACATCTATTGTTGGTTGTCATCTATATCAACAATCTGCATGAAATTGTGGTTAACTGAATCATCAAATTTGCAGTTGACACCAAGATTGGGGTGTGGTGGACAGTGAGGAAGGCTATCATGGCTTGCAGAGGGATCCGTACCAGCTGGAAAAATGAACTAAAAAATGTTAGATGGAATTTAGTGCAGACAAGTTCAAGGTGTTACACTTTGGTAGAACAAAGGGAGTGGGAAGGCAGGTACATAATTCGTTGAAGTTGTTTTCATGGGTTGATAGGGTGGTAATGAAAGCTTTTGGCACCTTGGCCAAAGAATTGAGTATAGGAGATGGGATGTTATGTTGAAATTGTATAAGACATTGGTGAGGCTTGATTTGGAGTATTGTGTGCAGTTTTGGTCACCTACCTAAAGGAAAGATGTAAATAAGATTGAAAGAGTACAGAGAAAATTTACTAGGATGTTTCCGGGACAGGACAGCCTGACTTATAAGGAAAGATTGAATACGTGAGGGCTTTATTCCTTGAAGCATAGAAGATTAAGAGGAGATTTAATAGAGATATACAAAATTATGAGGGGCATAGATAGGGTAAATATGAGCAGGCTTTTTACAGAGGTTGGGTGGGACTACCACCAGAGGTCATGGGTTAAGGGTGAAAGAGGAAAGTTTAAGGGGAAACTTCTTTGCTCAGAGTGTCATGAGAGTGTGGAATGAGCTGCCAGCACAAGTGATTTGGATAGGTACATGGATGGTAAGGGTATGGAGGGCTATAGTCCCAGTGCAGGTTGATGGGAGTAGTATGTTTAAATGGTAGATGGTCTGAAGGGCATGTTTCTGTGCTGTATTTTTCTATGACTCTATGACTAAAGACAAACTCACATTTAACTGAGTAACAAGTTATGTATTTCAATGAAATACAGAACAACCTAGAACACTACCAGTTCCACAGTACTATAAAACTGTGTATTATTTCCAAATATGTTATCAATGGAGGAATTCATCCAGTGTATGGTGCCATGTTCTTTTGATTGACTGTAAACCAACATGGACTCCAAGTGCAGATAATGGACTGCCTTCATACAATCCTTTTGATGATTGCATTCTCCAAATCTTCATTTTCATTGTAACATTCAATATGATTGTTGATACCTTCAAATTCTTCGTAGTCCCTAACTTATTGAAGTAGTGAAATAACCTCCTTTTAGCTCCCAGCCATTTCTGGAATCTCCAAGCCTGACTGCTTGAAACTACAGTGAACAAAATGGTTCTGAATTGTCTTTCTGCTTATTTCTCACCACTGCTTTTTGAACACCAGCACACACAACTGACTCTATTTAAAAACTGTTCACTCTAGGCATGATGTAGAGTCTAACAGTCACACAATGTGCGCACAATTGACGCTAGTTAGAAACCGTTCGTCAACAGTCTCCTGTAACAACTAACCAGCGGTGTTCCAAATAAATAAAGGGAATCCTGGCTATGTTCTCAATTAGTTTAGGATTTTTTTCTGTCTCAAATAAGCAGCTCCCCAATTTCCTAATAGCCCAATTAATTGGAATCTGCAGTATATCTTCTACCCTGAGATTCATTTTCTTGTGGGCATTCACAGAGACGACAGAAATTGCACATGGCAAAGACAGACAAACAACTAATGTGCAAAAGACAAATTGTGCAAATACAAAAACAAAGGGACAAATATAAACAAAAAAAAAATACCGAGAGCTTGAGTTGTAGAGTCGTCCATAGGTTGTGGAATCAATTCAGTGCTGGTGAGTGAGGTTATGCCCTCTGGCTGAGAAACATGATGGCTGAGGGTAATGACTATTCTTGAAGCTGGTGATGTAGGGCCTAAGGCTCCTGTATCTCCTTCTCAATGGCAACACTGAGAGAGAGCATGGCCTGAGTGGTTACAGTGGGTTGGAATTCAAGAACAAACTTGCTCAATAGCCAAATCCTGGAGGCTGGAGGCTTGTCTGGAGCTGGAGTCTGACTGGACAGTCTGCTCTGTTGATATTGGGCCAAAGGTAGTCAGAAGACTGAAATCAGCAAGTCCACTTATCCAAGGGAGGTTGGAGGTCCGGAAGAGACCTGTTCTAGGTTTGAAGGACTGCTGTTGGAGTGGGTAGGTGGGTGGATGTGAAGGAGGAACTGTGGAGAACATTCTAACGGGTTGCATCACTGTCTGGTGTGAGGGGTCACTGCACAGGATCGGAAAAGCTGCAGAAAGTTGTAAACTCAGCCATCTGCAATATGGGCATCCAGAGCTTCTTCCAAAGGCAGCAGCTGTCACCCAGGACATGCCCACTCCTCATTACCACCGTCAGGAAGCAGGCACAGGAACCTTGCCCACTCCTCATTACCACCGTCAGGAAGCAGGCACAGGAACCTTGCCCACTCCTCATTACCAGCGTCAGGAAGCAGGCACAGGAACCTTGCCCACTCCTCATTACCACCGTCAGGAAGCAGGCACAGGAACCTTGCCCACTCCTCATTACCACCGTCAGGAAGCAGGCACAGGAACCTTGGCAGTGTGCAGGAGCAGAGGGATCTGGGGGTACATGTCCACAGATCCCTGAAAGTTGCCTCACAGGTAGATAGGGTAGTTAAGAAAGCTTATGGGGTGTTAGCTTTCATAAGTCGAGGGATAGAGTTTAAGAGTCGCGATGTAATGATGCAGCTCTATAAAACTCTGGTTAGGCCACACTTGGAGTACTGTGTCCAGTTCTGGTTGCCTCACTATAGGAAGGATGTGGAAGCATTGGAAAGGGTACAGAGGAGATTTACCAGGATGCTGCCTGGTTTAGAGAGTTTGCATTATGGTCAGAGATTAAGGGAGCTAGGGCTTTACTCTTTGGAGAGAAGGAGGATGAAAGGAGACATGATAGAGGTGTACAAAATAATAAGAGGAATAGATAGAGTGGACAGCCAGCGCCTCTTCCCCAGGGCACCACTGCTCAATACAAGAGGAGATGGCTTTAAGGTAAGTGGTGGGAAGTTCAAGGGGGATATTGGAGGAAGGTTTTTTACTCAGAGAGTGGTTGGTGTGTGGAATGCACTGCCTGAGTCAGTGGTGGAGGCAGATACACCAGTGAAGTTTAAGAGACTACTAGACAGGTATATGGAGGAATTTAAGGTGGGGGCTTATATGGGAGGCAGGGTTTGAGGGTTGGCACAACATTGTGGGCCGAAGGGCCTGTACTGTGCTGTACTATTCTATGTTCTATGTTCTATGAGCCTGAAGGCACACACTCAGTGATTCAGAAACAGCTTCTTCCCCTCTGCCATCAGATTTCTGAATGGACGTTCAAACCATGAACACTACCTCACTGCTTTTCCTCTGTCTTTTGCATAACTGTGTCTCCCCCACTCCTTATGGGTGGTGTGTATGTGTATCTCTCCCTCAATCTCGAGTCCTCTATCTTGCTGTTCCTAGTAGTGTGCTCTTCAGAAACGAGACCTCAGATGTTGTTCCTGGGATCTATTGGAATCTCTCTCCTAGTCCAGGTGTTACAGCTTCAAATGCTCCTATCACCATCAGGTTTCCTCTGGTTTAACCTTCCACACCCGTTCTATCTGTTCTTTCAAGCCCTGGTGTTTCTCTGGCTTCTCATGTTCTTTCTTCCAGATGTTACTGTCATTCGGGATTGCCACATCTATTACTATTACTTTCTCCTGTTCCTTGTCCAGTATTACTATGTCTGATCTGCACATTAGTCTGTCTTTGGAACTCCCACTGGGTCTTATCTCTGTCATTTTTGAATATCTATCTATTTATAGTAATTTATAGTTTTGATTATTCTGTATCACCTTGTAGTAGTCACCAGGGGACACATTTCTTGACCACTGCTGGATTGGGAAAAGGGGCCTGTGTTACTGCTGTTGTTGTGAACATGTGGAATTGCGATGTCGGAGCCAGACTGAGCGGCAAATGCTTGTGGGCTGCCCTCAGCACAGCCTGAGGTGAACACAGAAGAGACATTTCTGTGTATTGTGATCAATAAATTAATCCAAACACAGACTTTCTCATTCTGCCTCAGTGTGTTCCTTGCATTTTGTTTGTCCACCCGCACAAGAGTTTCTTTGTAGCTTTAACATGATATTTTACATTCTAAGGATCTGATGAAGGACTTGCCCTGAAACATCGATAATTATTCTCTTCCATGGATGCTCCCCGACATGCACATCTCCATCAGCGTTTTGTGTGAGGACTCTGGATTCCCAACTTCATCACAACCCTGATCGTGAGGATGAGGCAGAGTGTCTGTCAGGGAATATTGAGTGACGGTGGAGGGTGAGAGATTGAGTGAGTGTTTTGGGTCAGTGATTGAGTGAGTGTGGAGGGTGAGTGATTGAGTGGGTGTGAAGGGTGAGTGGTTGAGTGAGTGTTGAGTGACAGTGATTGAGTTGAGTGAGTGTGATGGGTGAGTGATTGAGTGTGGAGAATGAGTGATTGAATGAGTGTGGAGGGTGGGTGATTGGGGAGAGTGTAGAGAGTGAGTGATTGAGTGAGTATGGATGGTCAATGATTGGGGAGAGTGTAGAGAGTGAGTGAGTGATTGAGTGAGTATGGATGGTCAATGATTGGGGAGAGTGTCCTTTGACCGTTGGGCTGAATCCCCTCTCAAAATGGTAATGAGATAGGGTTTCTCTGGAGAGTTGCCAACGTTATCTTGTTACTCTGGGTTTCCTTACTGAAGTATCACATTTTCAAAAACCAGCATTTGCTTGCAGAAGGGCTGAGGAGAGGTTTTCTTTGAATAGCCTGACGTGACAACTTTCCAGGAAAGGGTTGTGATGTTTTTGTGAGAGTTGGCTGAGCTGTGATCTCTGGCAGGAAGTGGAATGCAGCTCCCGGCTGTGTGACATACTTGTAGACCTCGGGAGTGTCTAAGAGATGCACAGTGGAGTGGAGCTGCAGCAAGGCATGATAAACCATGCAGGTCGGGGGATGACGAGGTGTTGAGGGACGGGGGCAGCTGGGCAGTGTCAGAATTGGATTGGGGATCAGAATAATATCACTGGTATATGTCAGAATTGGATTGGGGATCAGAATAGTATCACTGGTATATGTCAGAATTGGACTGGGGATCAGAATAATATCACTGGTATATGTCAGAATTGGATTGGGGATCAGAATAATATCACTGGTATATGTCAGAATTGGACTGGGGATCAGAATAATATCACTGGTATATGTCAGAATTGGACTGGGGATCAGAATAGTATCACTGGTATATGCTTGAAAGTGGTTATTCTGCTGTTGCAGTGCCTTGAACTTCATAAAAAAAACACTTTATAGTACAATAACGAGTAAACATATCACTATCCGAGGGATGATGAGGCTTTGGAAAGGGTGCAGAAGGTGTAAAACAGGATGCTGCCTGATTTACAAGGCATGTGCCATCATGAGAGGCTGGATGACCATGGGTTGTTTTCTCTGGAATGGGGCAGGCTGACAGAGGTTTATAAGATTATGAAAGGCAAAGGTAGAGTGCCCAGACAGTGGGTCATCTGTTTCCAAGGGTTGAAATGTTTAATACCAGAGGGCATGCATTGGAGGTGAGAGGGGGTAGGTGTGAGGGGTAAGTGTTTTACTCAGAGAGTGGTGAATGCCTGGAATGCACTGCTGGTATGGTGGTAGAGGCAAATACATTAGGGGCTCTTAAGAGGTGTTTGTATAGGCACATGGATGTGAGGAAGATGGAGGGATATAGATTTGGTGTAGGTAGGAGGGAATGGTGTTTGGAAGTTTCTGATTTACTTTTTAGCCAGTTCAGTACAACAAGGTGGACTGAAGGATGTGTTCCTGTGATGTATTGTTCTACTTTCTGTGTATATTTAAAAAATTACATTCAATAAGTAGTGCAAAAAGACAGCAAAAAAAAGTGGTCACGTAGAGTTCATGGGTTCATTGTCCACTCAGAAATCCAATGGCGGAGGGGAAGAAGCTGTTCCTGGGACGTTGAGTGTGCATCCTCGCGCTCCTGTACCTCCTCCCTGATGATCCTCAGTGATGGTGGTCCTTAACAATGGATGCTGCCTTTTTGAGCCATCGCGCTTTGAAGATGTCCTCGATGCTGGGGGAGGCGAGTGTCCATGATGACTATGATGCGGACTTCAAAACCCCAAGCAAAGGAATTTAGTAGTAACTTTAGCACAGAGTCGATGTGCAAGGAGGGGTTAAAGTGTGATAGACAACAGTTTAGCACTGTAAACCATCCTGTCACAACAAGCAAATTTATTTCACCGAGGCTCCAGTATTACCCACTGCCCCAGATGCTGGGCAGAATTCCATGACAAAGCCTGCCAGCTGGCACGGGACCATCACCACACATCCACACCACCACACACACACACACACACACACACACACACACACACACACAGCACGTACACACAAAACACACAAACACAAACCACACACACATACACAACACACACACCTCCCCTCACACATACCACACACACCCCCAACACACACATACACAACACACACACCTTCCCTCACACACACCACACACATACACCACATACACACACACCACACACACACACACACCACACACAACACACGCCACACACACACCAAACCCCCCCACACTCACACAACACACACCACACCTCCACACACACAGACACAGACAGACACACACCACCCCCACACACACAGACACACACCACACACACACACCACCACCACCACACATACACCACACACAGACACCCACACACACACACACACACAACATACACACAGCACACACACACAAAACACACACACAGACACAACACACACACACAACACACACACCTCCCCTCACACACACACACACACACACACAACACAACCCCCCACACATACAACACACACACACCACACACACACAACACAACCCCCCACACATACAACACACACACCGCACACACAGACACACACACACACACTACACCCCCACAGACACAGACATACACTACACACACACCAGATGCACACACACACCACACCTCCACACACACATCCCACACACACACACACACCCCACAAACCCCCACCCACACACACAACCCACACACACGCACCACATCCCCCCACACACACCGCACACACACCACGCACACACCCCCACACCCACACACCCACACACACACACACACATACACACACCCCATGCAGACACACACACCCCCCACACACACAGTACGTACACACAAAACACACACACACACATACACAACAGACACACAACACAAACACCTCCCCTCACACACACACTACACACATACACCACATACACACGCACCACACACACACACACACAACCACACACACACACACACACACACACACACACACACACACACACGCCCAACACATTCACACACACAACACGCACACCACACACACACACACACAACACACACACCACACACACACTCCAAAACCCCCCACACTCACACAACACACACGCCACCCCACACACACACACACACACACCCACACACACCCACACATACAGACACAGACACACACCACACCCCCACACACAAAGACACGCACCACACACCCACAACACCCCCCCACACACACACACACACACACACACATCGCACACACAGCACACACACCGCACAGATGTGCGCGCACGCACACACACGCACTGCACACACAGCACACACACCACACAGACACCCACACAAACACACATCACACATATACAAACACACAAACACACACACAGCACACCGAACACAAAACACACACACACCCATCCACACACACCCACGCATAGACACACCCCACACACACACACCACACACAGACACACCCCACAAACACACACACACTCACACACCCATATATAACACATGCACACACACACACACACACACACACACACACACCACACCCCCACACACACAAACACCACACACATACCACAAGCACACACACACCACACCCCCCCACACACACACCACACACCCACACACAACACGGCCCACACACAAACATACACACACACACACAAACACACAACATACACACGACCCCCCCACACCCCCACACACACCACACCTCCGCACACAGACACAGACACACACACACCACACCCCCACACACACAGGCACACACACACACCACACCCCCACACACACACCCCTCACACACACACCACCTACACACATACACCACACACATACACACACACACAGACACCGACACACACACACATACACACCCACACACACACACACACACACACACACCCACACACACCACACACACACACACACCACATGCACACACCACACCCCTCACACACACAAACATCCCCACACAAACCCCACACACATGCACTCCACACACACACCACACACACCCACACACAAACACACACACAACTTACACACCACCCCCCCACACACACACCACCCACACACACAGACACAGACACACACACACCACACCCCAAAAAAAAACAGACACACACACACCATAACCCCCACACACACACCCCTCACACACACACACCACCCACACACATGCACCACACAAATACACACACACCAGCTCCTCACACACAAACACTACACATACACCACATGCACACACATAACACCCCCCACACACCTCCCACACACACGCACACCACACACACACACATCACACACACCCACACACATACACACATACACACACACAACACCCCCCACACACAGACACAGACACAGACACACCACACCCCCCACACACACACCACAACCCCCCACACACACACTCACACCACCTACACACATACACACAGCACACACACCACACAGACACCCACACAAACACACATCACACATATACAAACACACAAACACACACACAGCACACCCACACACAAAACACACACACACCCATCCACACACACACAGTCACGCACACACACACACAGTCACGCACACCCACACACAGACACACCCCACACACACACACCCACATATACACACATGCACACACACACACACCACACCCCCACACACATACCACATGCACACACACACCACACCCCTCCCACACACGCAAACACCCCCCACACACACACCACACAGCCACACACAACACCGCCCACACACAAACATACACACACACACACAAACACACAACATACACACGACCCCCCCCCACACCTCCACACACACCACACCTCTGCACACAGACACACACACACACACACTCACACAGACACCCACACACACACACGCACACACAGCACACACACACAAAACACAGACACATAGACACAACACACACACACCACACCCCCACACACAGACACAGACACACACACCACACCCCCCACACACACACCACAACCCCCACACACACACACCCTCACACACACACTCACACCACCTACACACACACACCCCACAAACACACACTTACACACACACACCCACACACACATAACACACGCGCACACGTGCGCACACAACACACACACCTCCCCTCACACAGACCACACACCCCCTGACACACACATACACCACACACACACACACACCCAACATATACACACACACACAACACCCACACCACACATACACAACACACACCACTCCACACACACACCACACCCCCACACACAGACACACACCATACACACACAACACCCCCCACACACACACACCGCACACACAGCACACACACCACACAGACTCCCACACAAACACACATCACACACATAGAAACACACAAACACACACAGCACACACACACACACACACACACACATACACACCACCCCACACAGACACACACACCTCACCCCCACACACACACACCCCTCACACACACACACCACCACCACACATACACCACACACAGACACACACACACACACACACACACACACACACACACACACACACACACACACACAACATACACACAGCTCACACACACAAAACACACACACAGACGCAACACACACACACAACACACACACTCACACACACACCACACACACACAACCAACCCCCCACACATACAACACACACACCGCACACACAGACACACACACAGACACAGACACACACACACACACAACACACACACACACACATACCACACACACACAGACACGCACACCCCACACACAGACACACACACACACACAGACACACACAGACACACCCCACACACACACACACACACACACACACACACACACACAGACACATAGACACAACACACACACACCACACCCCCACACACAGACACAGACACACACACCACACCCCCCCACACACACACCCCTCACACACACACTCACACACACACACACACACACCGCACACAACACACACACCACACACTCACACAAAAACACATAACACATATACACACAAACACACACAAAGCACACATGCACACACTCACACACACACACACCACATACACAACACACACACACAACACACACATCTCCCCTCACACAGACCACACCCCCACCCCAACACACACATACACACACACACAACACCCACACCACACATACACAACACACACACCACTCCACACACACACTACACCCCCACACACAGACACACACCATACACACACAACACCCCCCACACACACACCGTACACACAGCACACACACCACACAGACTCCCACATAAACACACATCACACACATAGAAACACACAAACACACACACAGCACACACAGTACACACACAAAACACACACACACAGACACACAAAGACTACACCCCCACACACACAGACATACACTACACACACACCAGATGCAGACACACACCACACCCCCACACACATATCACCACACACACAGACACCACACACACACACACACACACACACACACACACCCCCCACACACTCACACACCGCACAGACTCCCACACACACAAAACACACACACACACACCACACACACATACACAACACACACACCACACACGCACCCCCGACACACAGATAAACCACATACACACACACCACACACACACACCACACACACACACACGACACACACACCCCACCCACACACACACACAACACACACACACCACACACACACACCCAACATATACACACACACACCACACCCCCACACACACAGACACAGACACAGACACTCACCACACCCCCACACACACAGACACACACCACACACACACAATACCCCCACACACTCACACACCGCACAGACTCCCACACACACAAAACACACACACACACAGACACACACCACACACACACCACCACCCCAACACATAGCACACACACCACACAGAGTCCCACACACACACACACATCGCACACATACATACACACACACACACAACACACACACACACACACACACACACACACACACACAGACACACACAGACTACACCCCCACACACACAGACATACACTACACACACACCAGATGCAGACACACACCACACCCCCACACACATATCCCACACACACAGACCCCACAAACCCCCACCCACACACACAACCCACACACACACACACACCACACCCCCCACACACACACCCATCACACACACACCACCACCACACATACACCACACACAGACACACACACACACACACAGACACACACACACACACACACACACACAACACACACACAGCTCACACACACACAAACACACAAACACACACACAGCACACACACACACACAAAACACACACACACATACACACACATACACAACACACACGACACACACATCTTCCCTCATACAGACCACACCCCCCACACATACAACACACACACCGCACACACAGACACACACACAGACACAGACACACACACACACACTACACCCCCACAGACACAGACATACACTACACACACACCAGATGCACACACACACACACACACACACACTCACACAGACACCCACACACACACACGCACACACAGCACACACACAAAAAACACAGACACATAGACACAACACACACACACCACACACACACACACACACCACACACACCACACACCCCCACACACACACACAAACACACACACCCCTACACACACATACACACACCCCACGCAGACACACAACACCCCCACACACACAGCACGTACACACAAAACACACACACACAAACCACATACATATACACAACACACACATCACACACAACACACACACACACACACACACACACACGCCCAACACATTCACACACACAACACGCACACCACACACACACACACACGACACACACACCCCACACACACACACAACACACAGACACCACACACACCCACCCAACATATACACACACACCACACCCCCACACACACAGACACAGACACACACCACACCCCCACACACACAGACACACACCACACACACACAACACCCCCCACACACTCACACACCGCACAGACTCCCACACACACACACATTACACACACACACACACAACACACACACACACACACACACACACCACACAGACTCCCACATAAACACACATCACACACATAGAAAGAGACAAACACACACAGCACACACACACACACACTCCACACACATACACACCACCCCACACAGACACACACACCACACACCCCCACACACACACCCCTCACACACACACCACCACCACCACACATACACCACACACACACACACACACACACTGCACACACCCACCCAACACATACACACACATACAACACGCACACCACACACACACACAACAGACACACAAAAGAGACACACACCACAAACAACCACACAACACACACACACCGCACACACAGCACACAGACTCCCACACAAACACAAATCACACACATACAAACACACAAACACACACACAGCACACACACACAAAACACACACACACACACACACACTACACATACACAACACACACACACACAACACACACATCTCCCCTCACACAGACCACACACTCCCCCCGACACACACATTAACCACACACACACACATACACACACACAAACACCACAGACACCCACCCAACATATACACACACACAACACGCACACCACACATACACAACACACACACCACCCCATACACACACCACATCCCCACACACACACACACACAGACACATACCACACCCACACACACAGACACACACCACACACACACAACACCCCACACACACACACACACCGCACACACAGCACACACACCACACAGACTCCCACACAAATACACATCACACACATACAAACACACAAACACACACACAGCACACACACACACAGACACACAAAGACTACACCCCCACACACACAGACATACACTACACACACACCAGTGCAGACACACACCACACCCCTACACACATATCCCACACACACACACCCCACAAACCCCCACCCACACACACAACCCACACACACACACACACACACACACACCACATCCCCCCACACACACACCGCACACAGACCATACACCCCCCCACACACACACACAAACACACACACCCTTACACACACATACACACACCCCACGCAGACAAACAACACCCCCACACACACAGCACGTACACACAAAACACACACACACAAACCACACACACACCACACACACACACCCCCGACACACAGATACACCACATACACACGCACCACACACACACAACACACACACCACACACACACACAACACACACACCCCCCCACACACACACACAACACACACACACACCACACACCCCCACCCAACATATACACACACACACCACCCCCACACACACAGACACAGACACAGACACACACCACACCCCCACACACACAGACACACACCACACACACACAACACCCCCCCCCCACACACTCACAGACCACACAGACTCACACACACACACACACCACACGCACACCACACATACACAACACACACACACCCCATACACACACCACATCCCCACACGCACACACACACAGACAGACACATACCACACCCACACACACAGACACACACCACACACACACAACACCCCACACACACACACACACACACACACTGCACACACACCACACAACCCCACACAATACAACACACACACAACACAACCCCCCACACATACAAGACACACACACCACACACACAGACACACACACACTACACCCCCACACACACAGACATACACTACACACACACCAGATGCACACACACACACACCGCACCCCCACACACACATCCCACACACACACACACCCCACAAACCCCCACCCACACACACAACCCACACACACACACCACATCCCCCCACACACACCGCACACACACCACGCACACACCCCCCCACACACACACCCGCACCCACACACACACAAACACACACACACACACACATACACACACCCCATGCAGACACACACCCCCACACACACAGTACTTACACACAAAACACACACACACACACTACACACATACACCACATACACACGCACCACACACACGCACCACACACACACAAACACACACACACACACACACGCCCAACACATTCACACACACAACACGCACACCACACACACACACACACACAACACACACACCACACACACACTCCAAAACCCCCCACACTCACACAACACACACGCCACCCCACACACACACACACACACACACCCCACACACACACAGACACAGACACAGACACACACCACACCCCCACACACACAGACACACACCACACACACACAACACCCCCCACACACACACACCACACAGACTCACACACACACACACACACACACACACACACACACACACACACACACACACAACACACACACACCGCACACACACCACACACACCACACAGACTCCCACACAAAAACACATCACACATATACAAACACACAAACACACACACACACCACACACACATACACAACACACACAGACAACACACACACCTCCCCTCACACAGACTACACCCCCTGCGACACACAGATACACCTCACAGACACACACACACCACATACACACACCCAACATATGCACACACACAACACGCACACCACACATACACAACACACACACCACGCCCCCCATACACGCAGACACAGACAGACACACACCACACACACACACCGCACTCACAGCAAACACACCACACAGACTCCCACACAAGCACACATCACACACATACAAACACACAAACACACACACAGCACACACACACACAAAACACACACACACACACACAAACACACACACACACACACACACACACACACCACACATACACAGCACACACACAACACACACACTCCCCTCACACAGACCACACACACCACACAGACTCCCACACAAGCACACATCACACACATACAAACACACAAACACACACACAGCACACACACACACAAAACACACACACACACAAACACACACACACACACACACACACACACACCACACATACACAGCACACACACAACACACACACTCCCCTCACACAGACCACAGACCCCGGACACACACATACACCACACACACACACACATACACACACACACACACACAGACACCACACACACTCACCCAACACATACACACACATACAACAAGCACACCACACACACACAACAGACACACAAAAAAGACACACACCACAAACAACCACACAACACACACACACACACCACACACACACACAACCACCCCACACACACAACCCTCCACACACACACCACACACATACACAGACATGCACACCCCACACACAGACACACCCCACACACACACACCACACACAGACACTCCCCACAAACACACACACATACACACACACACCCACACACCCATATATAACACATGCACAGCCACACACACCACTGCCCAACACACACAAACACCCCACACATACCACATGCACACACACACCACACCCCTCCCACACACGCAAACACCCCCACACACTCCCCACACACACGCACCCCCCATACACACACACACCACACACCCACACACAACACTCCCCACACACAAACATACACACACACACACACAACATACACACCATCCCCATCACACCCCCACACACACCACACCCCCGCACACAGGCACAGACACACACACACCACACCCCCACACACACAGACCACAAACCCCCACACACACCCCTCACACACACACCACCCACACACATACACCACACACATACACACACACACCACCCCCACACACACAGACAAACACTACACACACACCACATGCACACACACACAACACCCCCCACACACACGCACCCCACACACACACCACACACACACACACACATACACACACAAAACACACCCCACACACAAACATATACAGACACACACAAAACACACACACAGACAACATACACACCACCACCCCCCCCACACACACAACCCCCCCACACACACCCTCACACACACACTCACACCACCTACACACATACACACACACACACACACACACACATGCACACACAGCACACACACAAAACACACACCCATAGACACAAAACACACACAACACACACACCTCCCCTCACACACACACACACCCACACACACACACGCACACACAGCACACACACAAAACACACACACATAGACACAACACACACACAACACACACACCTCCCCTCACACACACACCACACACACACACCACAACCCTCCACACATAGTACACACACACTCCCCACACAAACACACCACACACAAACAACCACCCCCCACACATACAATACACACACACGCCACACACACAGACACAGACACACACACACACATGCACAAACCCAACACATACACACACATACAACACGCACACCACACACACACAACAGACACACAAAATAGACACACACCACCAACCACACAACACACACAACCACCCCACACACACAACCCTCCACACACACACCACACACATACACAGACACGCACACCCCACACACAGACACACCCCACACACACACACCACACACAGACACACCCCACAAACACACACACATACACACACACACCCACACACCCATATATAACACATGCACACACACACACACACACACACACACACACACCACTGCCCCACACACACAAACAAGACACACATACCACATGCACACACACACCACACCCCTCCCACACACGCAAACACCCCCACACACACGCACATCCCCACACCACACACCCACACACAAACATACACACACACACAACATACACACCATCCCCATCACACCCCCACACACACCACACCCCCGCACACAGACACAGACACACACACACCACACATACACAGCACACACACAACACACACACTCCCCTCACACAGACCACAGACCCCGGACACACACATACACCACACACACACACACGCACACACCACACACATCCACCCAACACATACACACACCACACAGACACCCACACAAACACACATCACACATATACAAACACACAAACACACACACAGCACACACACACACAAAACACACACACACCCATCCACACACAGTCACGCACACCCACACACAGACACACCCCACACACACACACACCACACACAGACACACCCCACAAACACACACACATACACACACACCCACACACCCATATATAACACATGCATACACACACACACACCACTCCCCCACACACACAAACACCACACACATACCACATGCACACACCCACCACACCCCTCCCACACACGCAAACACCCCCACACACCCCCCACATACACGCACCCCCCCACACACGCACACACCACACACCCACACACAACACTCCCCACGCACAAACATACACACACACACACACAACATACACACCACCCCCATCACACCCCCACACATACCACACCCCCGCACACAGCACAGACACACACACACCACACCCCCACACACACAGGCACACACACACACCACACACCCCCACACACACAACTCCCACACACACACCCCTCACACACACATCACCTACACACATACACCACACACATACACACACAGAGATACACAGACACCCACACACACACACACACCCTCCACACACACACACCACACACACACACGCACCCCACACACAAACACCACACACACACCACATGTACACACTCAACACCCCTCCCACCCACACAAACACCCCCCACATACACGCACCCCACACACACACACACAACACACACACAACATACACACCACCACCCCCCCACACATACACACACCCACACACACAGACACACAGACACACACACACACACACACAGACCACAAACCCCCACACACACCCCTCACACACACACCGCCCACACACATACACTACACACATACACACACACACCACCCCCACACACACAGACAAACACTACACACACAACACCCCCCACACACACGCACCCCACACACACACCACACACACCCACACACATACACACACAAAACACACCCCACACACAAACATATAGACACACACAAAACACACACACAGACAACATACACACCACCACCACCCCACACACACAACCCCCGCACACACACCCTCACACACACACTCACACCACCTACACACATACACACACACACACACACACATGCACACACAGCACACACACAAAACACACACCCATAGACACAACACACACACAACACACACACACCTCCCCTCACACACACACACACCCACACACACACACGCACACACAGCACACACACAAAACACACACACATAGACACAACACACACACCTCCCCTCACACACAAACCACACACACACACCACAACCCTCCACACATACTACACACACACTCCCCACACACACACACCACACACAAACAACCCCCCCACACATACAACACACACACACCCCACACACACACCACACACACAGACACAGACAGACACACACACACATGCACACACCCAACACATACACACACATACAACATGCACACCACACACACACAACAGTCACACAAAATAGACACACACCACCAACAACCACACAACACACACACACACCACACACACACAACCACCCCACACACACAACCCTCCACACACACACACCTCCACACACACACCACACACACACAGACACGCACACCCCACACACAGACACACCCCACACACACACACCACACACAGACACACCCCACAAACACACACACATACACACACACACACCCACACACCCATATATAACACATGCACACACACACACACACCACTACCCCACACACACAAACACGACACACATACCACATGCACACACACACCACACTCCTCCCACACACGCAAACACCCCCACACACACGCACATCCCCACACACACACACCCACACACAACACCCCCCACAAACAAACACACACACACACACACACACACACACAACATACACACCACCCCACCACACCCCCACACATACCACACCACCGCACACAGACACACACACACCACACCCCCACACACACAGGCACACCCCCACACCACAGCCCCACACACACACAACCCCCACACACACACCCCTCACACACACATCACCTACACACATACACCACACACATAGACCCACAAAGAGATACACAGACACCCACACACACACACACCCTCCACACACACACACACCACACACACACACCCCACACACAAACACCACACACACACCACATGCACACACTCAACACCCCTCCCACACACACAAAAACCCCACACACACACACGCACCCCACACACACACACACCACAAACACCAACACACACACACAACATGCACACCACACATACACAACACACACACCACCCCACACACACACCACACCCCCACACACACCACACCCCCACACACACACATACACACACACACAACACACACACACACCGCACACACAGCACACACACACACACCACACAGACTCCCACACAAACATACATCACACACAAACACACAAACACACACACACACACAAAACACACACACACACACACACACACAGACACACCACACATACACAACACACACACCTCCCCTCACACAGACCACACACCCCCGACACACACAAAACACACACACACACACACACCACACACACCAACCCAACACATACACACACATACACCACACACACAAAAGAGACAGACACCACAAACAACCACACAACACACACACACACCACACACACAACCACAACCACCCCACATGCACAACCCTCCACACACACACCACACACATACACACACCACCCCCCATACACACAAACACTACACACACACCACATGCACACACACAACACCCCCCACACACATGCACCCCACACACAAACATATACACACACACACAAAACACACACACACAACATACACACCACCACCTCCCCACACACACCACACCTCCACACACAGACACAAACACAGACACACACCACACCCCCCACACACACATCCCCCACACACACACCCCTCACACACACACTCACACCACCTACACACATATACACACACACAGACAGCACACACACACAAAACACACACCCATAGACACAACACACACACAACACACACACCTCCCCTCACACACACACCCACACACACACACACGCACACACAAAACACACACACATAGACACAACACACACACAACACACACACAACACACACACCTCCCCTCACAGACCACAACCCTCCACACATACAACACACACACTCCCCACACACACACACCACACACAAACAACCCCCCCACACATACAACACACACACACCCCACACACACACACCACACACACAGACAAAGACACACACACCACAACCCCCACACACACCCCCCTCACACACACACTCACACCACCTACACACATACACACACACACAGACACCCACACACACACCATAACCGCCCACACATACAACACACACACTCCCCACACACACACCACACACACAAACAACCCCACCCACACATACAACACACACACGCCACACACACAAAAAAAACCCACACACACAACCCCCGCACACACACCCCTCACACACACATCACCTACACACATACACCACACACATACACACACAGAGAGATACACAGACACCCACACACACACACCCTCCACACACACACACACCCCACACACAGACAAACACCACACACACACCACATCCACACACTCAACACCCCTCCCACACACACAAATACCCCCACACACACGCACACACACACACACACACACACACACACCACAAACACCCAGACACAAGCACACACACACACACAACACACACACACAACACGCACACCACACATACACCACACACACACCACCCCACACACACACACCACACCCCCACAAACACAGGCACAGACACAGACACACACCACACCCCCACACACACAGACACACACCACACACACACACAACACCACCCCCCCACACACACACACACCGCACGCACGGCAAACACACCACACAGACTCCCACACACACACATTACACACATACACACACACACAGCACACACAGAAACAAAACACACACACACACACACCTCACATACACAACACACACACACCTCCCCTCACACAGACCACACACCCCCGACACACACATACACCACACACACACACACCACACCCACCCACCCAACACATACACACACATACAACAGGCACACCACACACACACAACAGACACACAAAAGAGACACACACCACCAACAACCACACAACACACACACACCACACACACACACAACCACCCCACACACACAACCCTCCACACATACACCACACACATACACACATACACACACACACCACACCCCCCCACACACACAACCTCCACACACCCCCTCACACAAACACTCACACCACCTACACACATACACACACACCCTCCACACAAACACAGAGACAAACACAACCCAAACACAGACAAACACCACACACTCAACACCCCTCCCACACACACAAACACCCCCCACACACCTCCCACACACACGCACCCCCCCACACACACACACACACCGCACACACAACACACACACCACACAGACACTCACACAAAAACACATCACACATATACACACAAACACACACACAGCACACACACACACACACACACACACACACAACACACACACACAACACACACACCTCCCCTCACACAGACCACACACCCCCCCGACACACACATACACCACACAGACACACACACACACACCACATACAAGCACCCAACATATACACACACACACAACACGCACACCACACATACACAACACACACACCACCCCACACACACACACCCACACCCCCACACACACAGACACAGACACACACCACACCCCCCCACACACACACACCACACACACAACACCACCCCCCCCACACACACACCGCACACACAGCAAACACACCGCACAGACTCCCACACACACACATTACACACATACACACACACACACACACCGCACACACAGCACACACACCACACAGACTCGCACACAAACACACATCACACACATACAAACACACAAACACACACACACACACACACCACACATACACAACACACACACAACACACACACCTCCCCTCACACAGACCACACACCCCCGAAAAACACATACACACACACACACACACACACACACACACCACACACACACACCCACACATACACACACATACAACACGCACAACACACACACAACACACACACCTCCCCTCACACAGACCACACACCCCTGAAAAACACATACACCACACACACACACACCACACACACACACAACCACCCCACACACACAACCCTCCACACACACACCACACACATACACAGACATGCACACCCCACACACACACCACACACAGACACTCCCCACAAACACACACACATACACACACATACCCACACACCTATATATAACACATGCACACACACACACCACCCCCCCACACACACAAGCACCACACACATACCACATGCACACACACCACACCCCTCCCACACACGCAAACACCCCCACACACACGCACATCCCCACACACACACACACCACACACCCACACACAACACCCCCCACACACAAACATACACACACACACACAACATACACACCACCCCATCACACACCCACACACACCACACCCCCGCACACAGACACAGACACACACACACCACACCCCCACACACACAGTCACACCCCCACCACACCCCCACACACACACACAACCCCCCCACACACACCCCTCACACACACATCACCTGCACACATACACCACACACATGCACACACACACAGATACACAGACACCCACACACACACACCCTCCACACCATTCCCATCACACCCCCACACACACCACACCCCCGCACACAGACACAGACACACACACACCACCATCCCCCCACACACACACACCGCACACACAGCAAACACACCGCAC
>NC_086099.1:115292980-115312980 GCF_963921235.1 Mobula hypostoma | reverse complement strand
GCACACACTCAACACCCCTCCCACACACACAAACACCCCCACACACACGCACCCCACACACACACACCACAAACACACAACACACACACCACCCCACACACACACCACACCCCCACACACACAGACACACACCACACACACACACAACACCCCCCCACACACACACACACACACCTCACACAGAGCAAACACACCGCACAGACTCCCACACACACACACATTACACACATACACACACACACACAACACACACACACACCGCACACACAGCACACACACACACACCTCACAGACTCCCACACAAACACACATCACACACAAACACACAAACACACACACAGCACACACACACAAAACACACACACACACACACAAACACACACACACACACCACATACAGAACACACACACAACACACACACACCTCCCCTCACACAGACCACACACCCCCGAAAAACACATACACACACACACACACACACACACACACACACACACACCACACACACCCACCCACACATACACACACATACAACACGCACAACACACACACAACACACACACCTCCCCTCACACAGACCACACACCCCTGAAAAACACATACACCACACACACACACACCACACACACACACAACCACCCCACACACACAACCCTCCACACACACACCACACACATACACAGACATGCACACCCCACACACACACCACACACAGACACTCCCCACAAACACACACACATACACACACATACCCACACACCTATATATAACACATGCACACACACACACCACCCCCCCACACACACAAACACCACACACATACCACATGCACACACACCACACCCCTCCCACACACGCAAATACCCCCACACACACACACATCCCCACACACACACACACCACACACCCACACACAACACCCCCCACACACAAACATACACACACACACACAACATACACACCATCCCCATCACACCCCACACACACCACACCCCCGCACAAAGACACAGACACACACACACCACACCCCCACACACACAGTCACACCCCCACCACACCCCCACACACACACAACCCCCACACACACACCCCTCACACACACAACACCTGCACACATACACCACACACATACACACACACAGAGATTCACAGACACCCACACACACACACACCCTCCACACCATCCCCATCACACCCCCACACACACCACACCCCCGCACACAGACACAGACACACACACACCACACCCCCGCACACAGACACAGACACACACACACCACACCCCCACACACACAGGCACACACACACACCACACCCCCACACACACACAACCCCCACACACACAACCCTCACACAGACACCACCTACACACATACACCACACACATACACACACACAGAGACACACAGACACCCACACACACACACACCCTCCACACCCACACACACACCACACACACACATCCCACACACAGACACCGCACACACACCACATGCACACACTCAACACCCCTCCCACACACACAAACACCCCCACACACACGCACCCCACACACACACACCACAAACACACAACACACACACCACCCCACACACACACCACACCCCCACACACACAGACACACACCACACACACACACAACACCCCCCCCACACACACACACACCTCACACAGAGCAAACACACCGCACAGACTCCCACACACACACACATTACACACATACACACACACACAACACACACACACACCGCACACACAGCACACACACACACACACCTCACAGACTCCCACACAAACACACATCACACACAAACACACAAACACACACACAGCACACACACACAAAACACACACACACACACCACATACAGAACACACACACAACACACACACCTCCCCTCACACAGACCACACACCCCCGACACACACATACACCACACACACACACACACACACACCACACACACCAACCCAACACATACAAACACATACACCACACACATACACCACACACACAAAAGAGACTCACACCACAAACAACCACCCCACACACACAACTCTCCACACACACACCACACACATACACACACACCACCCCCACATACACAAACACTACACACACACCACATGCACACACACAACACCCCACACACACATGCACCCCACACACACACACAACACACACCCACAACATACACGCACAAAACACACCCCACACACAAACATATACACACACACACAAAACACATACACACAACATACACACCACCACCCCCACACACACACCACACCTCCACACACAGACACAGACACAGACACACACCACAGCCCCCACACACACATCCCCCACATACAACCCCCTCACACACACACTCACACCACCTACACACATACACACACACACAGCACACACACACAAAACACACACCCATAGACACAACACACACACCTCCCCTCACACACACACCCACACACACACACACGCACACACAAAACACACACACATAGACACAACACACACACAACACACACACCTCCCCTCACACACACCACACACACACACCACAACCCTCCACACATACAACACACACACTCCCCACACACACACACCACACACAAACAACCCCCCACACATACAACACACACACACCCCACACACACACCACACACACAAAGACACACACACACCACAACCCCCACACACACACCCCTCACACACACACTCACACCACCTACACACATACACACACACACACACAGACACCCACACACACACCACACACACACAACATAACCGCCCACACATACAACACACACACACCCCACACACACACCACACACACAAACAACCCCACACACACACACAGGCACACACACACACCACACACCCCCACACACACCCCTCACACACACATCACCTACACACATACACCACACACATACACACACACAGAGATACACAGACACCCACACCCTCCACACACACACACTACACACACACACACCCCACACACAAACACCACACACACACCACATCCACACACTCAACACCCCTCCCACACACACAAATACCCCCCACACACACGCACCCCCCACACACACACACCACAAACACCCACACACAAGCACACACACACACAACACACACAAACAACATGCACACCACACATACACAACACACACACCACCCCACACACACACACCACACCCCCACAAACACAGACACAGACACAGACACACACCACACCCCCACACACACAGACACACACCACACACACACAAAACCCCCACACACACACCGCGCGCACAGCAAACACACCGCACAGACTCCCACACACACACATTACACACATACACACAAACACACACACAGCACACACACACACACAAAACACACACACACACACACAAACACACACACACACCACACATACACAACACACACACCTCCCCTCACACAGACCACACACCCCCGACACACACATACACCACACACACACACCACACACACCCACCCAACACATACACACACATACAACAAGCACACCACACACACACAACAGACACACAAAAGAGACACACAGCACCAACAACCACACAACACACACACACCACACACACAACCACCCCACACACACAACCCTCCACACACACACCACACAGATACACAGACACGCACACCCCACACACAGACACACCCCACACACACACACCACACACAGACACACCCCACAAATACACACACATACACACACACACACCCACACACCCATATATAACACATGCACACACACACACACCACTGCCCCACACACACAAACACCACACACATACCACATGCACACACACACCACACCCCTCCCACACATGCAAACACCCCCACACACACGCACCCCCCCACACACACACACCACACACCCACACACAACACCCCCCCACACAAACATACACACACACACAACATACACACCATCCCCATCACACCCCCACACACACACACCACACCCCCGCACACAGTCACAGACACACACACACCACACCCACACACACACAGGCACACCCCCACACACACACAACCCCCACACACACACCCCTCATACACACATCACCTACACACATACACCACACACATACACACACACAGAGATACACAGACACCCAAACACACTCACACCCTCCACACACACACACACCACACACACACACCCCACACACAAACACCACAAACACACCACATGCACACACTCAACACCCCTCCCACACACACAAACACCCCCACACACACGCACCCCACACACACACACTACAAACACACAACACACACACGCACAACACGCACA
The DNA here is from genome assembly GCF_963921235.1 of Mobula hypostoma. Lineage (NCBI taxonomy): Eukaryota > Metazoa > Chordata > Chondrichthyes > Myliobatiformes > Myliobatidae > Mobula > Mobula hypostoma. The sequence continues at coordinate 115,308,639 of NC_086099.1, read as the reverse complement.
CCACACATACACAACACACACACCACCCACACACACACCACACCCCCACACACACAGACACACACCACACACACACACAACACCCCCCCCACACACACACACCGCACACACAGCAAACACACATCACAGACTCCCACACACACACATTACACACATACACACACACACACACAACACACACACACCACACAGACTCCCACACAAACACACATCACACACAAACACACACACAGCACACACACAAACACACACACACACACACACCACACATACACAACACACACACAACACACACACCTCACCTCACACAGACCACACACACCGACACACACATACACCACACACACCAACCCAACACATACACACACATACACCACACACACAAAAGAGACACACACCACAATCAACCACACAACACACACTCACCACACACACAACCACAACCACCCCACACACACAACCCTCCACACACACACCACACACATACACACACACCATCCCCACACACACAAACACTACACACACACCACATGCACACACACAACACCCCCCACACACATGCACCCCACACACACACACCACACACACCCACAACATACACACACAAAACACACCCCACACACAAACATATACACACACACAACATACACACCACCACCCACCACACACACACCACACCTCCACACACAGACATAGACACAGACACACACCACACCCCCCACACACACATCCCCCACACACACCCCCCTCACACACACACACTCACACCACCTACACACACCCACACACACACACACACACAGCACACACACACAAAACACACACCCATAGGCACAACACACACACAACACACACACCTCCCCTCACACAGACACCCACACACACACACACGCACACACAAAACACACACACATAGACACAACACACACACAACACACACACCTCCCCTCACACACACACCACAACCCTCCACACATACAACACACACACTCCCCACACACAGACACACCCCACACACACACACCACACACAGACACACCCCACAAACACACACACATACACACACCCATATATAACACATGCACACACACACACACACCACTGCACCACACACACAAACAACACACACATACCACATGCACACACACCACACCCCTCCCACACACGCAAACACCCCCACACACACGCACCCCCCCCCACACACACACATCACACAGCCACACACAACACCCCCCACACACAAACATACACACACACACACAACATACACACCATTCCCATCACACCCCCACACACACCACACCCCCGCACACAGACACAGACACACACACACCACACCCCCACACACACAGGCACACCCCCACACCACACCCCCACACGCACACAACCCCCACACACACACCCCTCACACACACATCACCTACACACATACACCACACACATATACACACACAGAGATACACAGACACCCACACACACACACACACACACCCTCCACACACACATACCACACACACACACCCCACACACAAACACCACACACACACCACATGCACACACTCAACACCCCTCCCACACACACAAACACCCCCCCACACACGCACCCCACACACACACACACGACAAACACACAACACACACACAACACGCACACCACACATACACAACACACACACCACCCCACACACACACCACACCCCCACACACACAGACACACACCACACACACACACAACACCCCCCCACACACACACACACACTGCACACAGAGCAAACACACCGCACAGACTCCCACGCGCACACATTACACACATACACACACACACCGCACACACAGCACACACACACACACACCGAAACAGACTCCCACACAAACACACATCACACACAAACACACACACAGCACACACACACACAAAACACACACACACACAATCACACACACACACGCACACACACACACTCCACACATACACAACACACACACAACACACACACCTCCCCTCACACGGACCACACACCCCCGACACACACATACACCACACACACACACACACACACGCACACACACCACACACACCAACCCAACACATACACACACATACACCACACACACAAAAGAGACACACACCACAAACAACCACACAACACACATACACCACACACAGAACCACAACCACCCCACACACACAACCCTCCACACACACACCACACACATACACACACACCACCCCCACACACACAAACACTACACACACACCACATGCACACACACAACACCCCCCACACACATGCACCCCACACACACACCACACACACCCACAACATACACAAACAAAACACACCCCACACACAAACATATACACACACACAACATACACACCACCACCCCCCACACACACACCACACCTCCACACACAGACACAGACACACACCACACCCCCCACACACACATCCCCCACACACACACCCCTCACACACACACTCACACCACCTACACACATACACACACACACACAGCACACACACACAAAACACACACCCATAGACACAACACACACACCTCCCCTCACACACACACCCACACACACACACACGCACACACAAAACACACACACATAGACACACACACACACAACATACACACCTCCCCTCACACACACCACAACCCTCCACACATACAACACACACACTCCCCCCACACACACACCACACACAAACACCCCCCCCACACATACAACACACACACACACCACACACACAAAGACACACACACACCACAACCCCCACACACACACCCCTCACACACACACTAACACTACCTACACACATACACACACACACACAGACAACCACACACACACCACACACACACACCATAACCGCCCACACATACAACACACACACAACACACACACAAACAACCCACCCCCCACACATACAACCACACACACCGCACACACACCACACACACAAACAACGCCCCCCCCACACAAACAGGCACGCTCACACACCACACACCCCCACACACACAACCCCCACACACACACCCCTCACACACACATCACCTACACACATACACCACACACACATACACACACAGAGATACACAGACACACACACACACACTCCACACACACACACCACACACACACACACCCCACACACACACACCACAAACACCCACACACAAGCACACACACACACACACAACACACACACACAACACGCACACCACACATACACAACACACACACCACCCCACACACACACAAACACTACACACACACCACATGCACACACACAACACCCCCCACACACATGCAACCCACACACACATACCACACACACCCACAACATACACAAACAAAACACACCCCACACACAAACATATACACACACACAACATACACACCACCACCCCCCACACACACACCACACCTCCACACACAGACACAGACACACACCACACCCCCCACACACACATCCCCCACACACACACCCCTCACACACACACTCACACCACCTACACACATACACACACACACACAGCACACACACACAAAACACACACCCATAGACACAACACACACACCTCCCCTCACACACACACCCACACACACACACACGCACACACAAAACACACACACATAGACACAACACACACACAACATACACACCTCCCCTCACACACACCACAACCCTCCACACATACAACACACACACTCCCCCCACACACACACCACACACAAACAACCCCCCCACACATACAACACACACACACACCACACACACAGACAAAGACACACACACACCACAACCCCCACACACACACCCCTCACACACACACTAACACTACCTACACACATACACACACACACACAGACAACCACACACACACCACACACACACACCATAACCGCCCACACATACAACACACACACAACACACACACAAACAACCCACCCCCCACACATACAACACACACACACCGCACACACACCACACACACAAACAACGCCCCCCCACACAAACAGGCACGCTCACACACCACACACCCCCACACACACAACCCCCACACACACACCCCTCACACACACATCACCTACACACATACACCACACACATACACACACACAGAGATACACAGACACACACACACACACTCCACACACACACCACACACACACACACACCCCACACACACACATTACACACATACACACAAACACACACACAGCACACACACACACAAACACACACACACACACACACCACACATACACAACACACACACAACACACACACCTCCCCTCACACAGACCACACACACCGACACACACATACACCACACACACCAACGCAACACATACACACACATACACCACACACACAAAAGAGACACACACCACAATCAACCACACAACACACACACACCACACACACAACCACAACCACCCCACACACACAACCCTCCACACACACACCACACACATACACACACACCATCCCCACACACACAAACACTACACACACAACACCCCCCACACACATGCACCCCACACACACACCACACACACCCACAACATACACACACAAAACACACCCCACACACAAACATATACACACACACAACATACACACCACCACCCACCACACACACACCACACCTCCACACACAGACATAGACACAGACACACACCACACCCCCCACACACACATCCCCCACACACACCCCCCTCACACACACACTCACACCACCTACACACATACACACACACACAGCACACGCACACAAAACACACACCCATAGGCACAACACACACACAACACACACACCTCCCCTCACACACACACCCACACACACACACACGCACACACCAAACACACACACATAGACACAACACACACACAACACACACACCTCCCCTCACACACACACCACAACCCTCCACACATACAACACACACACTCCCCACACACAGACACACCCCACACACACACACCACACACAGACACACCCCACAAACAGACACACATACACACACCCATATATAACACATGCACACACACACACACACACCACACCCCCACACACACAAACACCACACACATACCACATGCACACACACACCACACCCCTCCCACACACGCAAACACCCCCCACACACACCCCACACACACGCAGCCCACACACACCACACACCCACACACAACACCCCCACACACAAACATACACACACACAACATACACATCATCCCCATCACACCCCCACACACACAACACCCCCGCACACAGACACAAACACACCACACCCCCACACACACAGGCACACCCCCACACCATACCCCCACACACACACAACCCCCACACACACAGCCCTCACACACACATCACCTACACACATACACCACACACATACACACACACAGAGATACACAGATACCCACACACACACACACACACATCCTCCACACACACATAGCACACAGACACACACCCCACACACAAACACCACACACACACCACATGCACACACTCAACACCCCACCCACACACACAAACACCCCCCACACACACGCACCCCACACACACACACACGACAAACACACAACACACACACACAACACGCACACCACACATACACAACACACACACCACCCCACACACACCACACCCCCACACACACAGACACACACCACACACACACACAACACCCCCCCCACACACACACACTGCACACAGAGCAAACACACCGCACAGACTCCCACGCGCACACATTACACACATACACACACACACCACACACACAGCACACACACACGCACACCGAAACAGACTCCCACACAAACACACATCACACACAAACACACAAACACACACACAGCACACACACACACACAAAACACACACACACATAAACACACACACACACGCAGACACACACACTCCACACATACACAACACACACACAACACACACACCTCCCCTCACACAGACCACACACCCCCGACACACACATACACTACACACACACACACACAACACACACACACCACACACCACACCCCCACACACACAGACACAGACACAGACACACACCACGCCCCCACACACACAGACACACACCACACACACACAACACCCCCCCACACACACACACACCACACACACAGCAAACACACTGCACAGACTCCCACACACACACACATTACACACATACACACACACACACACAACAAACACACACACACCGCACACACAGCACACACACCACACAGACTCCCACACAAACACACATCACACACATACAAACACACAAACACACACACAGCACACACACACACACAAAACACACACACACACACAAACAACACACACACACCACACATACACAACACACACACAACACACACACCTCCCCTCACACAGACCACACACCCCCGACACACACATACACCACACACACACACACACACACACACCACACACCCACCCAACACATACACACACATACAACACGCACACCACACACACACAACAGACACACAAAAGAGACACACACCACAACCACACAAAACACACACCCATAGACACAACACACACACCTCCCCTCACACACACACCCACACACACACACACGAACACACAAAACACACACACATAGACACAACACACACACAACACACACACCTCCCCTCACACACACACCACAACCCTCCACACACACAACACACACACTCCCCACACACAGACACACCCCACACACACACACCACACACAGACACACCCCACAAACACACACACATACACACACCCATATATAACACATGCACACACACACACACACCACTGCCCCACACACACAAACACCACACACATACCACATGCACACACACACCACACCCCTCCCACACACGCAAACACCCCCACACACATGCACCCCCCACACACACACACATCACACAGTCACACACAACACCCCCCACACACAAACATACACACACACACACACAACATACACACCATTCCCATCACACCCCCACACACACCACACCCCCGCACACAGACACAGACACACACACACCACACCCCCACACACACAGGCACACCCCCACACAACACCCCCAACACACACAACCCCCCACACACACACCCCTCACACACACATCACCTACACACATACACCACACACATACACACACACAGAGATACACAGACACCCACACACACACATTAACAGACCCTCCACACACACATACCACACACACACACACACCCCACACACAAACACCACACACACACCACATGCACACACTCAACACCCCTCCCACACACACAAACACCCCCAACACACACGCACCCCACACACACACACACGACAAACACACAACACACACACACAACACGCACACCACACATACAACACACACACACCACCCCACACACACACCACACCCCCACACACACAGACACACACCACACACAAACACAACACCCCCCCACACACACACACACACTGCACACAGAGCAAACACACCGCACAGACTCCCACGGGCACACATTACACACATACACACACAACACACACACACACCGCACACACAGCACATACACACACACACACCGAAACAGACTCCCACACAAACACACATCACACACAAACACACACACAGCACACACACACACAAAACACACACACACACAATCACACACACACACGCACACACACACACTCCACACATACACAACACACACACCTCCCCTCACACGGACCACACACCCCCGACACACACATACACCACACACACACACACACACACGCACACACACACCACACACACCAACCCAACACATACACACACATACACCACACACACAAAATAGACACACACCACAAACAACCACACAACACACATACACCACACACACAACCACAACCACCCCACACACACAACCCTCCACACACACACCACACACATACACACACACCACCCCCACACACACAAACACTACACACACACCACATGCACACACACAACACCCCCCACACACATGCACCCCACACACACACACCACACACACCCACAACATACACAAACAAAACACACCCCACACACAAACATATACACACACACAACATACACACCACCACCCCCCACACACACACCACACCTCCACACACAGACACAGACACACATCACACCCCCACACACACATCCCCCACACACACACCCCTCACACACACACTCACACCACCTACACACACACACAGCACACACACACAAAACACACACCCATAGACACAACACACACACCTCCCCTCACACACACACCCACACACACACACACGCACACACAAAACACACACACATAGACACAACACACACACAACATACACACCTCCCCTCACACACACCACAACCCTCCACACATACAACACACACACTCCCCCCACACACACACCACACACAAACAACCCCCCACACACATACAACCCACACACACCCCACACACACACCACACACAGACAAAGACACACACACACCACAACCCCCACACACACACCTCTCACACACACACTAACACTACCTACACACATACACACACACACAGACACCCACACACACACCACACACACACACCATAACCGCCCACACATACAACACACACACAACACACACACACAAACAACCCCCCCACACATACAACACACACACACCGCACACACACCACACACACAAACAACGCCCCACACACACACACAGGCACACACACACACCACACCCCCCCACACACACAACCCCCACACACACACCCCTCACACACACATCACCTACACACATACACCACACACATACACACACACAGAGATACACAGACACCCACACACACACACACACTCCACACACACACCACACACACACACACACCCCACACACACACACACCACAAACACCCACACACAAGCACACACACACACACAACACACACACACAACACGCACGCCACACATACACAACACACACACCACCCCACACACACACACCACACCCCCACACACACAGACACACACCACACACACACACAACACCCCCCCCACACACACACGCCGCACGCACGGCAAACACACCACACAGACTCCCACACACACACATTACACACATACACACAAACACACACACAGCACACACACACACAAACACACACACACACACACACACACACCACACATACACAACATACACACAACACACACACCTTCCCTCACACAGACCACACACACCGACACACACATACACCACACACACCAACCCAACACATACACACACATACACCACACACACAAAAAAGACACACACCACAATCAAACACACAACACACACACACCACACACACAACCACAACCACCCCACACACACAACCCTCCACACACACACCACACACATACACACACACCATCCCCACACACACAAACACTACACACACACCACATGCACACACACAACACCCCCCACACACATGCACCCCACACACACACCACACACACCCACAACATACACACACAAAACACACCCCACACACAAACATATACACACACACAACATACACACCACCACCCACCACACACACACCACACCTCCACACACAGACATAGACACAGACACAAACCACACCCCCCACACACATATCCCCCACACACACCACACCCCCCACACACACATCCCCCACACACACACCCCTCACACACACACTCACACCACCTACACACATACACACACACACACAGCACACACACACAAAACACACACCCATAGACACAACACACACACCTCCCCTCACACACACACCCACACACACACACACGCACACACAAAACACACACACATAGACACAACACACACACAACATACACACCTCCCCTCACACACACCACAACCCTCCACACATACAACACACACACTCCCCCCACACACACACCACACACAAACCCCCCACACACATACAACCCACACACACCCCACACACACACCACACACACAGACAAAGACACACACACACCACAACCCCCACACACACACCCCTCACACACACACTAACACTACCTACACACATACACACACACACAGACACCCACACACACACCACACACACACACCATAACCGCCCACACATACAACACACAAACAACCCCCCCACACACATACAGGCACACACACACACCACACCCCCCCACACACACACACCCCTCACACACACATCACCTACACACATACACCACACACATACACACACACAGAGATACACAGACACCCACACACACACCACACACACACACCATAACCGCCCACACATACAACACACACACCCCACACACACACACACCACAAACACCCACACACAAGCACACACACACACACAACACTCACACACAACACGCACACCACACATACACAACACACACACCACCCCACACACACACACCACACCCCCACACACACAGACACACACCACACACACACACAACACCCCCCCACACACACACACGCCGGACGCACGGCAAACACACCACACAGACTCCCACACACACACATTACACACATACACACAAACACACACACAGCACACACACACACAAACACACACACACACACACACACACACACACCACACATACACAACATACACACAACACACACACCTTCCCTCACACAGACCACAGACACCGACACACACATACACCACACACACCAACCCAACACATACACACACATACACCACACACACAAAAGAGACACACACCACAATCAAACACACAACACACACACACCACACACACAACCACAACCACCCCACACACACAACCCTCCACACACACACCACACACATACACACACACCATCCCCACACACACAAACGCTACACACACACCACATGCACACACACAACACCCCCCACACACATGCACCCCACACACACACCACACACACCCACAACATACACACACAAAACACACCCCACACACAAACATATACACACACACAACATACACACCACCACCCACCACACACACACCACACCTCCACACACAGACATAGACACAGACACACACCACACCCCCCACACACATATCCCCCACACACACCCCCCTCACACACACACTCACACCACCTACACACACACACACACACACACACAGCACACACACACAAAACACACACCCATAGGCACAACACACACACAACACACACACCTCCCCTCACACACACACCACAACCCTCCACACATACAACACACACACTCCCCACGCACAGACACACCCCACACACACACACCACACACAGACACACCCCACAAACACACACACATACACACACCGATATATAACACATGCACACACACACACACACCACTGCCCCACACACACAAACACCACACACACCACATGCACACACACACCACACCCCTCCCACACACGCAAACACCCCCACACACACGCACCCCCCACACACACACACAACACCCCCCACACACAAACATACACACACACACACAACATACACACCATTCCCATCACACCCCCACACACACCACACCCCCGCACACAGACACAGACACACACACACACCACACCCCCACACACAGATGCACACCCCCACACCACACCCCCCCACACACACAACCCCCACACACACACCCCTCACACACACATCACCTACACACATACACCACACACATACACACACAGAGATACACAGACACCCACACACACACACACACACACCCACCACACACACATACCACACACACACACACCCCACACACAAACACCACACACACACCACATGCACACACTCAACACCCCTCCCACACACACAAACACCCCCCACACACACGCACCCCACACACACACACACGACAAACACACAACACACACACACAACACGCACACCACACATACACAACACACACACCACCCCATACACACACCACATCCCCACACACACACAACACCCCCACACACACACACACACACCGCACACACACAACACCCCCCCCACACACACACACACACACTGCACACAGAGCAAACACACCGCACAGACTCCCACGCGCACACATTACACACGTACACACACACACCGCACACACACACACACACCGAAACAGACTCCCACACAGCACACATCACACACAAACACACAAACACACACACAGCACACACACACACAAAACACACACACACACACAAACACACACACACACGCACACACACACACTCCACACATACACAACACACACACAACACACACACCTCCCCTCACACAGACCACACACCCCCGACACACACATACACCACACACACACACACACGCACACACACACCATACACACCAACCCAACACATACACACACATACACCACACACACAAAAGAGACACACACCACAAACAACCACACAACACACACACACCACACACACAACCACAACCACCCCACACACAACCCTCCACACACACACCACACGCATACACACACACCACCCCACACACACACCACACCCCCACACACACCACACCCCCACACACACAGACACACACCACACACACACACAACACCCCCACACACACACACACACACACACACTGCACACAGAGCAAACACACCGCACAGACTCCCACGCGCACACATTACACACATACACACACACACCGCACACACACACACACACACCGAAACAGACTCCCACACAAACACACATCACACACAAACACACAAACACACACACAGCACACACACACACAAAACACACACACACACACAAACACACACACACACGCACACACACACACTCCACACATACACAACACACACACAACACACACACCTCCCCTCACACAGACCACACACCCCCGACACACACATACACCACACACACACACACACGCACACACACACCATACACACCAACCCAACACATACACACACATACACCACACACACAAAAGAGACACACACCACAAACAACCACACAACACACACACACCACACACACAACCACAACCACCCCACACACAACCCTCCACACACACACCACACGCATACACACACACCACCCCACACACACACCACACCCCCACACACACCACACCCCCACACACACAGACACACACCACACACACACACAACACCCCCACACACACACACACACACACACACTGCACACAGAGCAAACACACCGCACAGACTCCCACGCGCACACATTACACACATACACACACACACCGCACACACACACACACACACCGAAACAGACTCCCACACAAACACACATCACACACAAACACACAAACACACACACAGCACACACACACACACACACAAACACACACACACACAATCACACACACACTCCACACATACACAACACACACACAACACACACACCTCCCCTCACACAGACCACACACCCCCGACACACACATACACCACACACACACACACACGCACACACACACCATACAGACCAACCCAACACATACACACACATACACCACACACACAAAAGAGACACACACCACAAAAAACCACACAACACACACACACCACACACACAACCACAACCACCCCACACACACAACCCTCCACACACACACCACACGCATACACACACACCACCCCCACACACACAAACACTACACACACACCACATGCACACACACAACACCCCCCACACACATGCACCCCACACACACACACCACACACACCCACAACATACACACACAAAACACACCCCACACACAAACATATACACACACACAACATACACACCACCACCCCCCACACACACACCACACCTCCACACACAGACACAGACACACACCACACCCCCCACACACACATCCCCCACACACACACCCCTCACACACACACTCACACCACCTACACACATACACACACACACAGCACACACACACAAAACACACACCCATAGACACAACACACACACCTCCCCTCACACACACACCCACACACACACACACAAAACACACACACATAGACACAACACACACACAACATACACACCTCCCCTCACACACACATAACCCTCCACACATACAACACACACACTCCCCACACACACACACCACACACAAACAACCCCCCCACACATACAACACACACACATCCCACACACACACCACACACACAGACAAAGACACACACACACCACAACCCCCACACACACACCCCTCACACACACACTAACACTACCTACACACATACACACACACACAGACACCCACACACACACCACACAGACACACCGTAACCGCCCACACATACAACACACACACTCCCCACACACACAACACACACACAAACAACCCCCCCACACATACAACACACACACACCCCACACACACACCACACACACAAACAACGCCCCCCACACACACCACAACCCCCCACACACACAACCCCCACACACACACCCCTCACACACACATCACCTACACACATACACCACACACATACACACACACACAGAGATACACAGACACCCACACACACACACACACTCCACACGCACCCCACACACACACACCACAAACACCCACACACAAGCACACACACACACACAACACGCACACCACACATACACACACACACCACCCCACACACAACCCACACCCCCACAAACACAGACACAGACACAGACACACACCACACCCCCACACACACAGACACACACCACACACACACACAACACCCCCCACACACACACCGCACGCACAGCAAACACACCGCACAGACTCCCACACACACACACACCACACATACACAACACACACACACCTCCCCTCACACAGACCACACACCCCCGACACACACATACACCACACACACACACACCACACACACCCACCCAACACATACACACACATACAACAAGCACACCACACACACACAACAGACACACAAAAGAGACACAAACCACCAACAACCACAGAACACACACACACACCACACACACACACAACCACCCCACACACACAACCCTCCACACACACACCACACACATACACAGACACGCACACCCCACACACAGACACACCCCACACACACACACCACACACAGACACAGACACGCACACCCCACACACAGACACACCCCACACACACACACACACACACAGACACACCCCACAAACACACACACATACACACACACACCCACACATCCATATATAACACATGCACACACACACACACCACTGCCCAACACACACAAACACCCCACACATACCACATGCACACACACACCACACCCCTCCCACACACGCAAACACCCCCACACACGCACCACCCCCACACACACACACCACACACCCACACACAACACCCCCACACACAAACATACACACACAGACAACATACACACCATCCCCATCACACACCCACACACACAACACCCCCGCACACAGACACAGACACAAACACACCACACCCCCACACACACAGGCACACCCCCACACCATACCCCCACACACACACCCCTCACACACACATCACCTACACACATACACCACACACATACACACACACAGAGATACACAGACTCCCACACACACACACACACCCTCCACACACA